>NW_005054374.1:2511610-2535472 GCF_000277835.1 Geospiza fortis
TTCCCAAACTCTCACTGAGCTGAAATTTGGAAACACAAAGGATTCCTTCAGTTTGGCCAGCAAATCTCACTATTTGAATTGGATCTTTCCATACAAAGTTCTCACCAAGACAGTTTTTCTCTGGTGACAGACAGTTTTTCTCTGGTGACATTCATCCATTCAACAGCCACGTCACAGAGAGCAAGGATGAAAACGTGCACAAGCTACTTTTTTCTTTTCTCTCATCTGTCCCAGTCAGAGAAGAAGGTTCACAGGTTGGAGAATTCAGCTTCATCAGAGTCCTCCAATTCTATTTATCAAGTTTCAGTCCAAATAATAGCTGTGAAAATGTTTAATTTGTTAGCAATGAAAATACTTAGCTGACATTGATTTTGGAGCTACATGTTGCTGAATATAAGCTGGTGCTTTTGCTCCTGAGCCATCGGATGAAATGCAAGAGCATGTTCAGATGCTGGCTGAGATGAGAGTCTCCAAGGTGCGTGTGTTAACACTGCAGTGAAGAAAGCAGCCTCATCCACAGACTTTAAAGAATACACATGGCTTTTTAGTTCTTAGACAACTGTGAGCATCATCTTTTCCTGTACTAATGTATTCTGTTTTCTGTTTTCACAAGACTTCAAGGGACAGCAAAATTGCTTCAAACCAATTTCATCATGTGAAAAAAACAATTAACAGCATTTCCAGGAGAGGAACATTCTAGGTATTCATCACAGGTTCTGCAGTCACAAACAGACCACAGGCACTTTTCCCTCTGACAACAGCATTTAGAAATATATATTGTATAATATTTTGTAAATCTAACTTTAATTTATAAATCTGTATAAATTCCATGGGCAAGGGACACACAGGGGCTTTTTATTCTGGAATATATATGTATTTGGTAGATAAAAGACAGAGCCTTCTAACATCAGACTAGACGCCTCTGCCTGGGCTGAAGTTAAGTCATGCTTCAAGATTTCTTTTTCTGAAGTTTGATAGGATGAGCTTGTTCATATTCTCCTTCTAGAGCAGGTTTGACAAGCTGCAAATCGTTCTTCCAGACATTTTAAACCCTTTCCATTTTCACAACAGCCTTTGCAAAGCAGACAAAGAGGGGAGAAGGAACTAAACCCCCTTCATTGCCTACTGTATCTTCTCTCCTGAGCCCTGCCCAGCACAGTACAGGAGCTGCTGTTTGCATGGCTCTCAGCACTCTGCACTGATGGTGCTCCTTGTACGATCAGATGGTTTTTTGAAGTCATTGCACGTGTCCCTCTCAGAGCTTCTGCTTTCAAACACATCGTCCTTGCTCTCAAAATGTGACCAAATGCTTTCTTTCTCCCCTTACTCTTTCAGATCTATCCAGCTGCTGTAAGTTCACTTCATCAAGGGATCCAAGTGCTCTGTAGAGGCTGCTGATATTCCCCTCTGTTCCTTGTGCCAGCTGCAAACTCCTACACAGTGAACTTTTTTCCCTGACACACAAGTCAAAGTTCACTGACCTCAGTAGTCAGAATGGTGCATAGAAGTGGAGAATATGACTTTGTTCTTCTAGACAGATGTAAACAGGCTTCTTGCTTCTGCTGCTGCAAGGATAATGTGTCTCATGCAGTTCAGATCCACCACTTCAGCTCCGCAGCCCCCTGGACTTCAATCCTCAGATGCAAACACAGCAATGAAGCTCCAAGTTACAACTTTCTTTATGCTTCTGCTCACAATATGGCTTAAAATGTGGGAAACCATTAAGTGTCATTTTCTGGACTCAGACTGATTTCTTGAGCTCCCCACCAACAGCAGACACCTTAAGTGCAGTGGCTCAGAGCTCTGGCAGAACATGACACAAACCCAGACTCTTGTTTCAGTTCATAACTGAGGACCAGATGAACTCAAATTTGTGTCTCAACACTTCTGACACATCCCATGGGCAGCAGCCCCCATCCACAGCCCCAGGCTCGAGAAGGGCTCTGTGTGTCATTTCCTTGAAGGGTACATGGGGACAAAGTAGTTACGGTGCAACCCCACACTACACATTTTACTGTGATTGTGCAACAGCAGGAAACACCACAGAGCCAGCAGAGTATTTCAAAACACATTATAAGTGAGAGATTAAACACAATTTTTTTTTTTTACTGGATCAGAATGAAGTAAGATGGGTATTTAAGTTGCCTTACACAGACCGGAACCACAGAGATATGCACCAGAACTGTTGGCTTTATCCTTAAGGCTTTACAACACTTCAAGTGCTCAAGAAGTCCAGAGAATCCACACAGATCTCATCTCCTGGTACATGGGTTTCCTTGTGAAAACTTCACTTTGGAGCCAAGAGAGATAGTCAGACATGTCCTGCATCCTAGGCTAATTGTACAAGACTATTATTTATTCCATTCAGTAAGTGTGCATCTGGTAGTGATGATTGCAAAGCCTATAAGAAGGCTGATACCTCCTAGCAAGTGACATTTTTATGGTTAATAGAAACTGTCACAGAAACCACTTGGAGGGGGATATGTACAGGCTTGATTTCCAACCTAACAGTAAATCACTCCAGATTAGAATTAGATATCATGACAAAATCCTTCATCCTGTAAATTTCTAGAATGCAAGTAGCAGTGGCTCTGGGAAAAAATTGTGATAAAACTAGGAGGAAAGTTTCTCATTTGGTTTTGACATCCAATGTACCTGAGATCAGGTCTTCTCTGTAAGTGATACTGCATTACATATGTGCAAGCTCTTTCATTTATAGCTATTGTACTGATAATAGGAAATGGTCCCTCTTGTAGGCCATGACTCCTTGGGCAAGAGGCAGTGCAAAGATGGGAGAGAAAAATGGGCATCATGCCGGAGAAATCACAGGCAGCATCAGACCTACAGCGCTGCCAGAGCCTGAGGCCTCCCAAGACCTGAAAATACAAACAACTCACCAGCATCCAGTGGTGCTCATCAGTCTGCTGGGATGAGGACACAAGGGCTGATGCCATAGGTGAGGATGTCTCTACCTAAAAATTCTTATTCCTGGTTTTGAGCAGTTGCAGACGTCTGTAGTGTTTGTACCATTGATCTGCTGATGAATGCCATGGCAGCCTCAAAGTAGGTTTGTGGTGACTGCATTGGTCAAAGGACATAGATAATACAAAGTCTGTGTGTAGAGACAATGGCTTTTTAAAGACCAACTTATTACAGGTGGGAGAATTAGACCAGCTTCTTCTGGGCACAGGAACTTCTTATTCAGGACTCCAGAAGCCACTCCTTGAAATGCCTCCAAACAAAAAACAACCAGCACAAATGACCCACGTCCTCCTGACAATTAGAGCTCAGATTTTCCTTTCCAGAAAGGGATTGAGTCAGGGTAAGTTTTGTACCATCCACCCTTCAGAAGAGCCCATTGTCCCCCAGCAAGTGCTGAGGTGCTTCTAGAGACCCAGAGTGGTGTCTGAGCCATTCCCCTGTTGTGTGCAGGCTCCTGGCCTGCCTGACATTGCCCTCCTGGCTGGCTGTAAGATCTTGCTCTTCCTCCTTGTATGACATGGAGATGAGGCCTTCTTTCTGCCCGGCACTGTCTTTCTCATGGAGCTGGAAAAGCCACAGCACCATGGGACAGCATGTTTGGGATGGAGCATACACCTGAAGCCAGGTTACACCCCAGCTTGCAAGGGTCCCAGGACCACCCTCCCATGGAGGAGACACATCCCTTAGCTGCTCTCTTTCAACTGGGCTCTCCTTCCAGCAGCCAGAACAAATAACCATTTCAACAGCAGCGACACTGTGCTGTACATCCCTCTGCAGCCCTTGCCAAAGCACCAGTCACACTCTATTTACCACAAGCCAGAGAATTCACTAAATCTGGCCTGATCTGAGTCAAGCAGGGCAATTCCAGCCTTTAGGAGGACAGCCCTGCCAGCTGCCCTCCCTCCTGCACAATAGGGAGAGGAAGGGGACATCCATCTCCAGAGCCTGGGCTGAGAGCAGCCGTGGCAGTGTGTGTGAGGAGACAGGTGGCTGCTGGGGAGCCACAATGGAGAGGCAATTGCACAGCACCTCTTACATAGCACAGGCACGTGGAAACGGCTGAGAGCAGCCCGAGCCAATTCATTTCCATATTCCCTTTCAGGCAGATCTCAAAACGAAGCGTGTTGCTTTCAGCACCGGGACACTCCAGAGGGGAAGGGGGGAAGAAAAGAAAAAGGGGGAAAAAAAATGATTCAGCGATCGGCAAATTCAGAGAAAGGGCAGGAGGAATGGGCCCGAAGAGATGAATCAGCACTGGCTTCAGGTGATGGAGGGAAGGAAGCATTTGTGCTCTGCTGATTTGTACAGCCTGCTTGAACTCAGCCCAGCACTGCATTGGAACAGAAACTGCCTGATAGGCTGCGAACGCTGCGAGGGAAAAATCCGGCAGGCACGCAGACAACATCTTTATCAAGTACATTTTGTGACCTCCCTGTTGATTGGACATTTTTTTTCTTGCTTATAGTAGACCTTAGAGATGCTGGGGGAGGTGGTGGCGGGACTGTTGTGCGGGGTTTTTTATGTGTATGGTGATGGGGTGTGGGGTAGAGAATTTTAAGCAGGGCTGCATGAAATTCAATCGCTTAATCTTAAATTACAAGCCAAAGCAGTTTTTTGAGATGGAAATTCTTCTGATTCACAGATTCCTTTGCCTCTTTTAAGGAACAAATGAGTAAACAAACTATGAAAATGTTGTTTGCTTTTTCAGAATTTGCTAGCAGAGAATTTTTTTTCCTGTGGCATTTGGCAGGGCCTCCTTTCCCGTCTGTAGCAGGTAGCTAGGAGAATATGATTCACAATGAACAAATATGGTTTCCAACACTTTTTTATTGCATAGCCAAGAGCTGAGCCTATTGGTTAAAATGTCCTACGGATGTTAATTAACATTTACCAGAGATTACAAAACCTATTCCAGTCCCCTTGAAAGCCCTAGTAGAAACAGTGGCCAAAAATATTTGTAGAGGATATATCAAATGGTTTGGTAAAACACAAAGAATCCTTAGTCAGCCAGGTAAAGCCTCCCGGGATTACCCAAGGATTACTCACAGAGTAATTGTTGCAGACTCAAACTCTTCTGTGCTCACTCTCTGGCAACCCAAGATGTTGTAGGAAGAGGACTCTTCAAAGAAGATAAATAGCCAGGCATGAGTGCTGAAGTGGGTGCTGAGAGGTTCTGAAAACCCAGCCCTGGGTCTCATGCCAGCACCAGGCACCCAAAATGAGTAGATGGTTTTGGGAAGAATCACCTGCTCCTCTCTGGGAGCAGCACATTTTCCTGCTTCACTTGATGGGGCTGCGATGAGGCCACTGAACACACCAAACACTGCAGAGCTCTCAGGTGCCCTGTTAGTGGGGCTGCATAAGTGCCACTGGACCAGGCAACATTTCACATCAAGAAGCACAGAGGAGGAGAAGGTGTTAACTATCAGCACACTCATTCCCTCACTTTAAGTCACCAAGAGTGTTCTGATGAATAAACACCATGAACTGAGTCATTACAGGAGATTTTTGTTCATTTGTTTATTTTCTAGATACATCAGACCTGCCTGGAACAGTCATAATGCAGTCATTGTAGTTAAAATTATTCTCCCAAAGAAATAATTACCAAGCAGGTAATCTTCTCTCAATAAATAATACGTACATGATCACACACTTCCCTAATTCTTTTCAACCCAGAAAAAAATTCTGCAAAACAAAAGTGGCTTTCCTCTTCCCTCCTCCCCTTTATTTTCTGAATCAGGACGTCCATGCATTATTGAGGCCTGCTCAAAATGGAGCTGCCTTTAAAGCAGAGTCTCCGTATTGAGGATTATGTGTGGATTATTGCTGGGAGATCATTCAGCACCGGAGCTCAGCATTTACCCAGAAATCATTTGTAATACCAGTTGCCCCTTATTTTGGCTAATAGCGGCTGTAAGGACAATTGGATCAGCGCTGTGTACCTGTCAGCTGCGTCGAAATTCCCCGCGCAGCCCCGAATTGTGCGCGGCACGATTACCCAGAGAAGCTCAGCGCTGCTCCTTATCTCCCTGTAAATCCTCTTAATGCGCTGGCTGCTGCCGGATCCCCGCATGCCATAGAGCCAGCACCGCTCCGCACTCACCAGGGAGGGCTCTGCCTCCCCATGAACCCATCCCCGGGCTGGGACACCCTCGGGAAGGGGCACCCACACCTGGCTGCGGCAGGATGCAGATGCAGGAAAAGCAATGTGGGAGGAGGGAGGAGATGGACAGCAAGGGAAGGGCTGCCTGGTGTCCATCAGTTCCTATCCATGTTGGTTCCCAGAGGGGCTTTCAACTCCCCACAGAAAGCTCACCCACCCCTCCTTTCTCCATCATGTCCTTGCTCAGAGTGAAGGGGATGTGTTAAAAATAGGTTAGGATCTGTTGGGAAAAAACTGAGAGATTGTTAAGCATGTACTGTTAGTTTGGTTATTATATTGTAAAAGGGGTTGAAAGGGTAGTTATAATAAACGCAGTACTCAATGTACCATAACACACCTAAGCAAAGTGCACCACCCCCCAGTGAAACCAGCCTGGACAGAACTGTAATGGGCCAATCAAGCGCCTTAAACCTTCATGCAAATGAAGGATGCAAAAGGAAACCAATCCAAATGGACCAAAAACAGGATAAAAATGGGTTTCTGACCCACTGAAATTGTGCTGCTCCATCTGAAACATCGGGGACATTGCTGCTCAAGGAGACCCAGTGCCAGCTCTGCAGCATCCTCGACAGGAACGCTCCTGCTCGGCCCAAGGGCCCCCTTGCTTCAGGCCTTTCTTTTTCTTATAATAAATGCTGAAATCACTTTAGTACCAGGAGGCTGCTCTCATTTTTATCAGGACAGGTTTCCCAAACAGGGCAGAAGGCCCAGCTTGCCCACCCACACTGGAGATCCCATCACCATGAGCAGGCCACACGCCGAGCCTGCTCTTTGGAAAAAGCCAACCTTTCCCATGCCACAAAAGAGGGATCGCTACAGACCTCAACCCACTGCATCTCCCTGCCGCAGCAGCCGGTGTTTTTAAACAAATTCCTGCCTGACGGAGAGAAGGGAGGAGGGGGGAATAAAAAAAAAGGTTCCTCGGGTTTTATCCATTTTGCATGCACATAAAAGATGAACCTCCCTTTGGAAACAAAACGCACAGAGTTGCGGTTTGAAAGGGGCCTCAATTTGGCTTCGACCGGGTGCAACTAATTGCAGTTGTGAGCGCCGGCAGGTGCGAGCAGGCAGCTGAGGAGCCTCCCTCCTCCCCCCAGCCCTGCCAGCCCTGCCTGCCCCAGCACAGGGCAAGTCCTGGCCCTGTGGCACCCAGGAGATGAGAGGGACAGAGCCGCAGGGGCAACAGGGTGTTCAACACATCCACTCCGCTCCTGCATTTCTGCCACGACTCTGTGCAATGCCAGCACAGCTGGAGAAGATCCTAGAAGAACCTGGAAGGTTGTAAAAGATTGTTTGAGCCAACCTGGGAGAGGATGACACTTGCAAGAGCCTCTCCCAGGGGCTCTGTCCCCAGCTGTAGTTGCACCCTGCCACCATGCTGGGAGGGAAAATTGCAGCTACAGCAAAACTGCAAACACCTCCCATATTTCCTTGATTCCACCCATTTCATGGCTGGGGAGAGGCTGTCTATACCCTGTGTTTCTTGTTGGCCTCCCCTCCATCTGCCCTGAGCTGGTGCACACAGGGTTTTCACCACGTCCAGGCCAGGCATTCATCTCCATCCCTCAGAGGCTCCCAAGCCAGCCACTGTGCTTCACTTTTGGCTGCTGCACTGGAGCATCCCTGGGGCTGGGCTGGTTGTTTTCCTCGATGGAAAGTCTGCATAGACCTTGCAGTAGATGGAGGCAGTTTCATGGTCTGTCACTGGCGGGCCAGGAGCCATGCCTTGGCTCACTGCTGCTCCCCAGGATGACTTCACTCCAGACAGGGGTTTCTTCTTCCTTTTCTGATTTTGGGATGCTCCTTGCCCTGGCCAAATTCAGCACAGCACAGCAAGAGGAACACAAAGCACACTTTATCAGTATCTTTCCTGAAAGCTCATTTTTCCTGCAATGCTTTTAGGAGGGCAGGAAATTACATTTGTCATCTTAATTATTTTATTCTTTTAATGTCTTTAAAGAGGTAACTGAATCACTGAGATAATGTACAAGCTTGCATGGAGGGGATCTGTGATCCTGTCACCCACACCCTTCTCCTCCCACTCTCACCAATTTGTCCCCTTGCTACTTAACAGCCCAGGGAATGAAATGAAGTGTCACGAGTCAATTTGGGCAAGTGCTGCAAGTTTTCTGCATGGTGTCTATGCACTTCAAGGGCTTGTGAGTCACAGGGGTATTCCAAAGGCAGAGCAAGCTGGCTTGATAATCTAACCTGAGCTCCTGAGTAATACATGCACTAAAGGACATCTCTGAATTCATTCCTGAATGAACTAGAGCACATCTCTGGCAGGGGGAGGGGGAGGAAATCTAATCCTGATTTAAAGTTGCTGGTGATAGTCCCCACAGTCCTTGGAAATTAGTTCCACTGGTTAATTACCCTCACTGTTAAACATCTGCACCTTATTTGTAGTCAAAATTTGTCTAGCTTCCAACTTCCAGTTGGATCATATTATAGTTGCGTCAGCTAGATTGAAAAGCCTTCTATTATCACATTTCTGTTCCCCATGTCAGTACTTAGAGGCTGTGATCAAGTCATCCTCTCAACTTTGTCTTTGTTAGGCTAAACAGATGGAGTGTCTTCTCCAGTCTGTCACTTCAAGCCACATTTTCCAGTACTTAGTCATTTTGTTCCATGGCCTTTCTTGGATTCATCCTCACCTCATCCACAACCTTCTTGAACTGGTAGACACATTTATCTTCCTCATCAATCCTCTCTAGATGTGGTGTTCCCTGCAGTCATGGGACAGTTGTTTGTATTCTGCTTCTAGATGCCAGTCCTAGTGTTTGCCTACACTGAATGACAGAGTTTTGGGGTTGTGCCCATCTCATGAAGTGATCCTGACCATACTGCCATGGTGATCCATCCATTTCACTCTTCAGCTGATGTTCCCACTGGTAAGGAGTTTACCTTGTACATGGCAGGGCTGGACATGCTGCCTTCCCTTCCCTTTGCTGAACTTTCCCATTGCAGCACTCTGAGGTGGGAGATAAGTGCTGTGAGGACGGGAAAGTCCAGCACTCAGCTTTTGCCTCTGTGAAAAACAAATGTGTCATATTTTCCATTTCCATAGTGCCAGCTGGTTTAATTTACCAGTGAAAGAAGTTACCCCTGTGGGTGCAATGGGTTCTGATTTCCCTCCACCGCTGTGTATGGCAGAGATGCCCTGCCTAGCTTTAAACAAACTGGGTATCAAAAGCACCACTGCATCTCCAAGCCCAGCCAGAGCACAGAGCAGGGTTCTCAGCAGCTCAGCCCACACAGAGGTGGATCCTATTTCTTTTTAAACAGCACTCAGCTGAGGAATCAACATCTTCCATGGATTCCCAGGGAGCAGTAAGCATGCTATTTATGGTGTGCAAAATGCTGTAAGGAGGGCCACCAAAAAAACATCCAGATCTTTTTTATCCCCAAAGGGGAGCATGGAACAGCTTTCCTTGTGCCTGCTCACAGGACAGAGCTGCAGCTGTGGCTCTGCAGCCAGGTCATTTCTGTTTGCACAGGACACAGAGGCACACACAGCTCAAAAGCACAGAAAAATGCAGCAATGCAAGCAGTCCATGGGCATCTGTACCTGATTCCTGGCTCAGGGAATGTGACTGCTGTGTCATTTCCCTGTGATTCCCAGAGGCTGTGCACTGAATCCCCTGGCTTATGTCATGGGTGAAATGCCACACAGCAGGGTCAAGGTTTCCAGGTCTCCAGTCCCCAAGCATCTGGTAGGCAGCCAGTGGGAGGCTGAAAGTTAATGCAGTAATAGCTCTTCTTCTTTCCTTTTCAGTACTAAATTGCCTCAAAACCAGCTAAAGCTTTGCTGGCCAACCCCAGCGACTTCTGTGGGCGTTACACAGATGTTGCGGGGTGACAGAAGAGAAGTAGTGGGCAGAAGTGATTCTGTGGTAGTTGCCCTCACTGGATTTGCCCATCACATGCAGTTGCCTGGAGATACCAGTTACAGGAGCACATCCTGGCACTGTGCACAGTGCCACTTTCTGACTGTCTTGTTCCTGGGTTGGGGAACAGCCATGTTGTAACTGCGGATGACCTGTGCTCTGGGTATCCCCCATGGAGCCTAAATTGTGCTGAGCAAAGCCTTGGGACCATCTGAATGAATGGGAGCTTTGCCAGGGACTTCAATGGATCTATGATTTCACCACGACATCTGCCATGCATTAGCTGCATCACTATTGATGTAACAGGCTGAAAACCAGGGCCTGGCCTCTGCCACTTGAGTCAGGGGAGGAGTGCTGATACCAATATTGGGGATGCAGCCAGACACAGATATGATACTTTCATTTTTGGTTTAACTGCAACCAAGTTTGGGGGCTGTGGGGCTTTTATCACCATGGTGAAAATTATCCCCCCTCCCCCATCAAAAACTGGTGCAAAGACATTTGGGAAGCAGACACATTTTTCATGTCAATGTAGCTGGGATGTGCTGCCTAATTCACAAGTGTACCCTAACATTCATTTCACTAATGCTTACAAAGCACTCTGAGCAAAATAAAAATACTATATTGTATCATGACCACATGGACTGAAACATTATTTTTATAGCATGAAATACTATTTTCATGCCATAAAAATAATGTTTAAAAAAGCAATGTAAATAATTGATTGCAGAGATCTCAGTAAAATTAACCACACACAAAAATCTAGGCTAGTCTCTGCACTATTCTAATATATACCCCAAATATCTGGACTTAATGACAGAAGCCTGGTAAACATTTCAGTTGCAAAACAGAAAAAAAACATAGTTTGAAAATAGCATCTCCTTTCTGCCATTTTATCCTCTCACAGTCCAAATAACAGCGAAAAAGAACCCAATCCAATTCCCATAGGTCTCATTAATGAACCTGCAAAGGGAAAGTGCTGGAATAGCTGAGGGCTCTCACTCCATTTAAAACATGTAACAAACCCAAAAATCACTTATCTTCACAGTTTTCAGGATGTACAAAGTTTGTGTTCAGTACTCTGCAGCTGGAGATTTCTGGCACAGACAAAATGCTGCATCTTCCAGGCTTCCCACTGCATCCCTTGCCAAACTCTGGGTGCAAAGCCAGAGCCAGGCTCTGCCTGCCCACAGAAGGTGGGCACCTTCTTTGTTTAGCCCCAGTCCTCCCAGTGGGACCACTCATAGCCAGTCATGCCCAGAGGCTGGGGACAGCCGCCCCAAGGGCTGAACTGCCCAGCTGTTCTATCCTTCCTTATTGTGCACCCTCCATCCTGAAGCATATTGACAAATGTTTCCATTTCTCTGCTTAGTTTAGCCCTGGGATAAAGAGCTGAGGGGCGTGATGCACTGGTTTCTCTGCCCCAGAGATGGGCAGGAGGTGCTGGGCCTAGGGCACATCTTGGTTTTCCCCTTGATCTGGAGGGAGTGGGAAGCAGTTGCTGGGCATGGCAATGTTGCTTTGGGAACTGCAGCCATTCATCGCTGGGTGTGGGAATTCAAGTTAATCTACCTGCACATGAGCCTCACCTTTCCTTGCAGTGATGTGAAAAGGTGCAGCCTAAGCTACAGCCCAACTCTCCAAGCTATTGCATTCTTCTGTCTGTATCAATTTAGCCATTAGATCCTACCAAAAACCAACATGGTTGATCCAAAATGAGTTATCTGGGTTGGGGATCCTGGCTCAGCACAGCACAAATAGAGGACCAGATGCAAACCTTTACTTTGGGTGCCTGCCATCTCAAATATACATGAGTGGAGCTAATTCTGTTCCAAAGAAAATTTAAATTGTCTGGGTTTTTTTTTAACCCCAAGTCCTTTGCATAGTCTGTTTTTGTTTATTAGGACCAGGGTTACTCAGACTTTTATCTAGGTCTTGTTTAGGATGACTGAGTTGCTAGATCCCTCCTGCTTCACCAAATCCAGTCCCCTGCTCTTTTAGGCCGTCACATCGTATAATGCCACTCATAAACTGAACAAGTGCTGTCTAAAGACTGGTTGCATTTTTTTTGTTGTTGTTGTTGTTCCCTCTGCTCATGCTGAAAAGATGCTCCAGAACCCCCTGTTTCAATCGTGCCTTTTTCTCAGCTCGATGGCAACTCCAAATAGGGGAAGGCAGTCCAAAAGGAATAAATAATATTGTGTGGGGAAGAAAAGCAACCAACCTACACATTATCATTAAGCAACAGGACGTGACAGGCAGTATAATGTTTCTGGTTTTGTTGTGAGTCAGGAAGATGAAGGTCATGTGATATCAGCTCTCTCTGTAGCACAATAAACCTTATTAACATTATAAGATAAAAATAAATATTCAACAATTAAGGGGAAAAAGGGTCACACGTTTGCATCTGCTGGGGATTATTGACAGCAATCTGACATTACCATCAGCTAAACCCACTGCTCTATTTTGTCCAGAGTTTCTAAAGCCATTATACAATGATCAGTCTAATAAAGTCTAGATTAGAGGTATTTCTCTTGTGTACAAAGAGATTGGCTTTTGGGTTGCCTTGTGGAAAAGCAGCATTATTCTTAGGGAGAGAAAGGGTTAGTTGTCTCTAGCACCAATCCTGATGAAAAATGTAAACTGTCTGAGGCCATTTCAGACCTCCGGCAATATTTTATGCTAACAGGTTTATGTCTGAATTAACAAAGTTCTCTAACCACTCAGTCTGTTAAAATGCAGTTATTTTTAGTCCCCTTGCTAGGAAAGCATGTGCCAACCTGAATTTGGATTCTATTTATTACCATTTGCAATCACCTGGTGTCAGAGGCCACGTGAATCCTGTGAGTTTATCTGATTTGAGTCTGGAGCATCCAAATGTACCTTTCAACTTGTTTCTTCATGCTGTGCATGTCTAGAGTGTTTTGCAGTAATACCATAAGCCCCTACAAGTGCACAGAGTGATAGGAAGGAGCAGAGTAAGATACTGTCCCTTGGGTACCACAGAGCTCAGAGGAAGGTGCTGAATTTGAATTATTCCATATCCACTGTCCCAGCATCAGAATGCAGGCTCCCTTCCTTTTCTTTTTTTTTTTTTCCTTAAAAAGGATGGGGGAAAATTGGTAGGGAGGGGGACTGGGGGAAGATAACATCGAAGATCTTATCAAGTCAGGTGTCACTGAGTACAGCTCCTCTGGTTTTACAGTGCACATGAAGATCAGCAACACAGGATTGGCATCCAGCAGCTGCTGCCCCAAGTCCTGGGGCAGAGTGAGGGTGAAGGACCTTGTGGCAGCTTCAGGACGTGGGAGGCTGTCCCAGCACCTGGGCTGCAAGGGCTGCTGTGGTGTCCTCAAAGACAGGAATGGCTGCAGACACAAGGCACTGCACCGACACAGCTGCATCACCTCCTCAAACTGAGCCAGTCCAGAATGATGCTTTGCATTTCTCAGTGGTCATTTTAATTAAAATCTTCCAAAAACTTTAGTCAGCTGTGACGTCCATTCTATTTCTGCTGGTTTTTTAAAACCACAGGGAGGATTTCAGCCCTGGAGGACAGTCTACATTGGCCTGCAAAATCACGCTAATACTTTTCAAAAACATTGCTATAAACACTTTTCTTGCCTGAGAGATAATAGCAGTTTCACTTGGCTGCCAGAGGTGGGACTCAACTATTCTTTAAAACTGTGAAACTTTTTGCATAAAGCAGTTTCTCAAACTATGTTAAAAATAAGCTAACCCTGTTTGCATTATCACCTTTGTCACAGAGATTGTGATTTGCTCCAGAGCATTAGAGACATGGTAAGACATTTTTCCTCTTGCCAGCTCAGGCCTGAGATTTGTACCACAGACTTTGGTTGAAAAGCCAATACTTGAAAACTTCAGTCCTGAAAACAACTTTCTCAGCCACACCAGGGGCTTGTCTGCAAGAAGAGGTTGCCATGGCAATGGGCAGGGAAAGGCAGTTTGGCTGGCAAAGGCTTCCAGATGAAAACATTCCCTGCACTGTTTCAGGCAGCTGCTACCTTTTCTCCAAAGGCTCTGTCTGGCCCCAGAGTATTTTGCAGTTGATGTTCCTGACTAGGTCTGGCACAGCCACAGCCCCAGGAGCACTGTGAGCCCTGCTGCAGCACCCAAGATCCTCAGCCACTCTCTGGGTGGGAACTCGCTGCCCCCAGGACCACTCATCAACCCCAGACAGGGTGAGTGGCTCCTGCTGGCCACGCCTGGGAGCACTTGGTGTTGTTTTAAGCCCTTTGCCAGCCGGATGAGGCACAGGCAGGGCAGGGGGTTCCAGCATAAGAGCCTCTGCACCTGCTCCTTCTCCACTTTAGGATGTTTGCATTTGCCAACATGAATGCTTTTGGAAGGCAGGGAATAGAATAAAAGCAAAATTTCTGAAGATCTGCAGAGTAACCAAAGTCCAAGTAAGATTTGACCTGCCTACATTAGCAAGGGAGTAACTCACTGGTCACTCTTATGTGAGCCATTTTTACATCTCTACTCACAGACTCCTCACTATCACTGCTTTTAAAAGCTGTGCCACTGGTTCCCAGAAGTAGCTCTCCAGAACTGGGGCACAACAAGAAAATTGTCCAGGTAGGAGCACAGACCATGCCCAAATTTAAATTCATAATGTATGTCTTCTGTATCATACGGAATTTGAGAGACAGACACATGGAAGCACATGGACTGTGGTCATTAGTCAGTGCTGGCTATGCCTTTTAAACCCTAGCACAATGTGATGTGCTATGAAATACCTGCTTACATTCCCTGTTTCAGTTTACTCCCTGTCTCCTGCACAGATGCCCACGTGTAATATGAGGTTCAGAGGTGCTGCTGTGCAAAATTCATGAGGACTCTGTGCTGATAACCTCACACTGTGTGCTGAGGGCCTGGAGTCACCAGGCTGAGCACAGCATGGAGCACAGAGAGCTGAAAGGCTGAGCCAGCATCCAACTGTGCTGCTGTCATGTGCCATAAGGGCAACTTTTTGGTTGCTTTTGATTCCATCCCTTATGGAAGGAGATAACATTTGTTTTATTTTCCTTGGAGGAAAGGTACATATTTGCCTTGAAATTTCAAAAGAATTAAGTCCTCCTTCATGTCCCAATTAGCTCTCAGTGCATTTGGGCTGTGCCTGTGCAGCACTTTTCTAAAGTGGTTTTAAATCCAGGAACAGATATAGGTTGTGCTTGTGCCTGGAGACTGCACGTGCCCAGGAGTTCTTCCACACAAGCCTGGCAGGTTTCTTTCTCCTTTTCCTGACACAGTGCAGCCCCACTGCAAGGTACTAGCCAACAGCAATTAGTATGGGAGGGTCAAGTGACTTGAGAGCAGGGAGGGAAGGGGTGTACTTTCAGGGCAAAAGTTGGCTTTTGTTTTTTCTTTATGCAAAATTCATTCAGGACTTAAGCATTCAAGCATGCCTTTGCTTCCTTTGCAGTATGCAAGAGAGGTCCCCTAGCCAGTGCTAGTCAGTGGAAAAAACATCATTCTCTCCCAGCCCTCTGATACTTGCTCTCAACCTGAGCTTCCCTGCTTCAGAAAGACAAGTTTGTTTAATTTGAGATCAGTGATGTTTTGCTCTTAGCCAGTTACCATTAAAACACTCTTACGTCAGGCAAGAGTGAAATCTGTTTATTTACAGCTGCAAACCAGACCACACAGTTTAAGAAGATGCACTCAGAAATGCTGAAGTCTTTCTGCAGCCATTCTGGTAGGCCCAGGGAGATTCAAAGCTTCCCATCAGAACAGATTCACTTCTTTTCCTCCAAAAGCTTAACTACTTTTAAATGTTTCAAAAGGCAGTCTTGCTGCTCTTTCAGTGAAAACAAGCACTCTCACTCAGAGATGCAAATGTCAATGCACTAGACCAATGTGCCTCATCCTGTTCTTGACTTGACTAAACCAGCAAATCCTTCACTCAGCGAGGGCTAAATCCTGCCCACCCCCACCAAAAACCAAAAAACTTGTGATGTGTCTCTTCTTCACTGCAAGTGTGTCTGTTTGTTAGATGCTCTATTTTATTTTACTCCAAACCTTAGCCAACACACTTCCCACAAGCATCTTCTGGAGGCAAACATGGGTAGTTTATCAGCCACTCTTGGCTGAGACCAGCCACTGCAGGCATTGACTAGGGCATGGTGATGGAGGGATGTAGGACTGTGCCTACTCTCTGCCAGCAAATATTGAGTGAGTGAGTGAGTGAGTGAGTGAGTGAGTGAGTGACTGACTGACTGACTGACTGACTGACTGACTGACTGACTGAGCTTCACTGAGACATTGTTGACCCTTCACAGAGCAGGTGCCTGGCTATCTTCCTCCCCAGGAAGGTAGTCAAGGCTCACAGGAAGGGAAAAAGAGGATAGCAGTGGGTGCTGAAGCAAGTGGGGCTCATTCTTCATGTTGCCTTCAAGGAGCCTCTTCTAGGTAAGACTGCATCTCTCCCATTTGTGAGCTCTGGAGACCTTGCAACTCAGTTTCTCCTGTTTTGGAAAATAACTTGTGGGAGTTTTTGTTCTCCTTGGGACAAGCAGATATTCCCGAGCACTCTCTTTGAGGGCTGATTTACTTATTTTCAAGCAAAGAAGGGAAAACAACTGATATGGAAGAGTACTCTCAAATGTGATGTTTAGGAAGGAGCCAGGTATAAGAAGGCTGACCAAGTCATCTTGACATGCTTGCAACTGGCTGACCTTTGTTCTTTAGAGTCTCACTCTACTCCCCAGCCCTAGACCTGTGCTGGACATGCAAATAATTCAGCTGCTAATTCACTACCAGCATGCTGAAGGCCTCCCACACATCACAGAGTTCCTCAGAGTAAAGACACATATCCCAACCTGACCATCCACCAATCTCTCTCCTTTCCTTCCATCTGCAGCTGCCAGTTACAAGAATAACAGGCATACCTTGCCAGAACCTTTCACAGTTTATTCTCTTTTTCAAGAAAAAGCCTCTCTCAAGGCTGATGGAAAAGTCTGCAGCTATCTGCATCCCTGGCACAGGGAAGAGTGCTTGCCAGGGCAAGGCTGTCTAGCCAACATGCATAAAATTGCAAGAGACTCTCCAAAACCTCTCATCAGAGATGAATTAATTTCCTGTATTCTTCTCCAAGGTCATTTTTTAAATTGGCTGCTGGAGGGAGACCTTGCTAGCAAGTTCCTCATCTCCTGCCAGAACCACAGCTCCATGTTTTCCATAGCAGCCAGCCCCTCACTGACTGCTCTCTCTAAAATTACCTTTTTCTGTGTGGTTATTTCTCTGTGAGGCTACCACGCCCAGCTTTCTCAAGTCCAGGTCAACCAAGTTTATGGGCCCTGAGCACATCCACTGTGGAGTGAGGAGGGTGACTTGCAGATGTAGGAGTCCCCCTGTGTGCAACACAGCCCAGGCTCAGCATTTCCACCTCTGCCCTGGTCAGATGCTGAAGCCAGGACCATGAGCCTCCTGTTACAACTCAGATGAGGGGAAGGTGAGAGCTGCTTTCTTGTCTTGGGTAAAATTCAGATCTCCATGCTTTTGTCTGCATAAAAGCTAATTTGAAGGACAACTTCTTGATTTGGAATGATAAAGTGGCACCAAGCAGCACATCCATGTACTGCAGAATGAATTCTCAGAGCTTCATCAGGCCCACCAGCCCCATGGCACAGTGCAATTAACTCAGGCTGCTGTCCTGAATATCTTCACTCTTATGCTGGTTTCCAGAAGTGTTCCCTCAGTGTCTAAAGTTCACCCTTTCCTTCCAGAAGAACAGCACACATAGGCTCACCATTTCAAAAAGGAAGGAATAGTATTTCTAGCAAAATGTAGCACAACACTGTCTTGATTCCACAGGGACGACTTTAAGAGAGACCTCCTTATGTTTTTGTGGTGCTCCTCACACCACAGCTTCCTTCTTCACCTAGGGCTGCAAAGAAATTATGTTGGAACTCCATTTCCAAACTCTAAAAATACTCCATTTCCATCTCTGCCCCTCTGGCCTCTGTGGCCTCTGTCCAGAGGAAGAACAGCATGTTGATCACTCAGTAACAGGAGGAGAGTTACCTTAACAAGCCACAACCAATTCTTCCAACTTCTGGTGTAGTGTAGTGTGTCAGAGCTTGATCCAGTCCATTCCATGATGATGACTTCTTTGCTTTTTCTTTCTGCTTCTGTCACAGTTAGCAAGGTATCAACAGGACAGAAATGAGCAATTCCCCTGTGCATGTACTTCAGGAACTGTCTAATCCCTACTCTAGCCAGTAAAAGCTTTTAGAAAAATTATCTGGCAGCAGAGAAAAAGCACCAAAACTTAGCATTAGAAGAAAGCAGAGACAAAATTCCCCCATAACAGGCTCATACCCACTGCTCCTAGACAGGAAGCCTCTTAAAAGACCTCTGCCAGTTCTGGTTCTTTGAGGCCCTGTAGATGAACATGCACATGTGAGAAGCAGAGACAAGAGGAATGTCTGAGTGTGGCTTTCTCTCTGCTGATGGTTGCAGACAGAGCCAACACTTAGGGCATGAGATAGCATCGGGCTTGGTTTGCATCAAAGCTGCTGCTACCTCTCCTTCACAAAGGGGAAAAAATCATCCATTTCAGTTATTTAGCTCTCAGCTGCACGTACAGCAAAAAGCAGCATTCAAATCAAGGGTATTTGTGCCCTGACAACACTCTGTTGGTACTTGGTGCTCAAAATGACCCTCTTGTGGCCTCCTGTTACCCACAAGGTCCTCAGTTCCATTGCTGGTGGGGGTGCATTGACAGACTTCCACACCTTCCTTCTGCACTTTGGTCACATTTCTGCACAACTCCTAAACCTCTCTGAGATTCTTAAGCACTAGCAAAGACCCAGTGCCACTCAGGAGTAGAAGACATCCCACAGCTGCTTTTGAAACAGCAGTGATGCTGCTTCACCTGTACCAAACCTCAGGTAGAGGAAGGATGCAGGACCACTGCACTGTGTTTCCCCACACATGTGGCATCTCCTGAGCTCATGCTAAGGTAACCTCTATTTCCCCATTTGGTGTAACATTGATGCTAATTTTTCTAGGCTATAAAGGGAGAGTACAACTTTCTCCAAAAAAAAAAAAAAAAGCAGGTTTTCTTTGTTCATTTCCATAAAGCCCAATGCATTATGCATTATCTCATTCAAAGGTAAATAGTGGATACACACATGGATGAAAGATTAAATCCTGGAAATTCTAAACAATTGGCAGGAGGCATAACCATGGCAAATTGATTCTGTTCCCTCTCTGCAAAAAAAAAGAATGAAAGAATATTTGTGCATTTTTTAAATTACATGTAAAATTTAAAAACATTTGGGGGTTGATTTCTTCAAATTTTTTAAACTTTTTTTTTTTTTTTTTTGCTTTTAGCAAAAGTACATAGCAATTATTGGAAAGTTCCTTGAGTTCCAAGAATTATTTTAAAACAAAATGGCTGGCAATCTTGAATCTTGCTATTGCTCCTCTACAGTATGAAGGGCCTAAGTACCTGAATGACAATGCTGCATCTATCACAGCAATGATGTGCAGGGGCAAACACTGCCAGAGGGAGGGGCATGCAGAAAAGAGCAAAATCCTTAAAGAAAATAATATTGCCCTGAAAAATACAGGTCAATTTAAATATGTAGGTGCTCTTGCTTGGTTGGCTGGGTTTATGTCAGCCCTGACCCTGCAGTAACTCCAGCCTTGCTGATCAAAGGTGTTATGGGAAAGCTGCAGGACTGGGTTTGTAGTCTGTAAAACTTTGCCATTGCTCTGTGTATTGCCCCTGGCAGAGCTGTAGTTCGGTATCCAAGGGCACCAGTGAGCAGCCTTGCTGTCCTTATTGACCTTCACTTGGAGTGGTCCAAGGTGTTGATGTACAGCTGATCACAGAATTCTTTGTCTTCTGTCCTGTGTCCCAGCCTGGCTGAGAGGAAAGCAGGAACAGCACCATCCCCAGAGCAGAGCTGTGAGCACACCAGGAGTTGTTACTGCTGTGCCTGCACAGATTTGATTCCAAGCAGAGTTTCAGCAAATTTCTGCTGCTTCTCTACCCAGAATATTCAATGCACCCAGTACAGAGCTCTAAGAGCAGGCACCATAAAGAAAGCTTTGCTGCCACTGCCCTTCTTGGCCAGCACAGTAGCAATTCTATTTTATGGCCACTGGGGCCAGCCAAGCCTCTCTTTTCTGTCCCTGCTGATTCCCCATCACCCCTGGCTGTACCACAGCATGTGTGTGTGTGCACAGGTGCAGAACTGAGCTCGTGTTGGCTGCAGGGGTGAGGAAGGCGCCCATCAGAACACACCTGCAGCCTCCAGGCCAGCCTCATGTCCAGTGCCCTTGCTAAGGACCACCTAGCTTTCCCAGGGGCAGATGTGTGCTCTAGCACAGTGCCCTGGCCATCTGCAGTCCCATTTACTCTGCATTTCACCTGATGAAGTCTCTCCCTTCCCCAAAATAAAGGAGCTATGCAGCAGTGTGGCATTTAAAACAATTCTAGGTAAAGGAGCAGAGGAGCTTATGTTTGCATGGTCATACTAAACAGGCTTGAGATGTAGGCTAAGACCTACAGAAACTGTTCCATCCTTCCCTCCATTCCCAGCCACCCATTTTCTTTGCTCCTTCATGCTGCTGGTAACATGTGCGTGGCCTAGCAGGAAGCTAGAACAGGGAGCTCATCTGGCTGAAAAAACCCTTTTTTATTAGAACATGTTCCATTTCTAGACAACCATTACTCTGCCCCAAGGTCTGCCACGCTGTGGGCATGGTTGCTGGTAGAAACAGTTCTAGGTTCAGTAAAGAAGGTCAGAGAAATAAAGAACCCTTTTTCCTCTGCTTCCTTTCTCAATCTTAGAGATGCTGACAAGACCTCATGCAGGCATCTGAACTCTTAACACAGAGCCTGAACCTTCTCAAGCCTCCAGCACCTAATTAGAGCAGGGAGCTTTGGTCTCACCTTAGCAAACAGAGCGGTGTGATCCACAGAGTTTTCTGTACACCACTGCAGTTGTGTCAGGGCTCAGAGCAGTCCCACCAGTGCCCAGGTTTCATCTGCCATTCCTAGAGCATCTCATTACTCCCTCAAAATGTTTTTTGCCTGCCAAGATTTCACATTGCCAGATAAGTTCCCTCATTGCCTGAAAGCCACAGAGGTTTTGTGTCCCACAGCTATTGCATATGAAGCAGAGGGGCAGTGGGGCCTGTCCAGTTGTTTTATTGTCACTATGTTCATGAGGATTTTTTGTTTTAGTCAGTATTCTTCTCCTTGAAAAATGTTTTCTCCATTGTCCTGAAATGATTGTCAGATTCAGTGTGGACTTACCAAATTGCTTTCCTGGAAAAAAAATGTCAGGATTATATTCACAAAGCTGAGAGGAAGACAGCCACTTTTTATTCATTCATAAAGGATGTGGGAGTCCTGGGTTTAATTTCCTCATCTGCCTGGGGGAACTTGAACCAGCATCACTTATCTCTCAGGAGAATACCATAAGGCTGTGCTGTGCTGCATACTAAGGTGTGTTTGTTCTCACTCTCTGCAACTGGTGTGCCTTGGTCTGCAAGAAGATCTTTCTAGAGCCTCAGCTGAGGCCCTCATATGGAAATGGCTCTCCTGGCTTTCCCAGGTTGTGTTAATGAGTAATAAACTATCAAGGAACACAGAAGTCAACAGATTACCCCCACCTGAAGCCCCCCTGTGCTTAAGGCTGAGACTCTCTTTACAAATCAGAAGGGCAGAAACAGCAGCAGCAGAAGGATTTGCACATCCTGCACAAGCTCTCTGTCAGCCAAAGCCATATAATAAAGCTCACAAGGTGAAAAACCACAGCTCTGAATGCCAAAACCAATGGACCAAAACAGGGGTGTCAGGTCTAACAGGTGACTATTGGCATGTTCATCATCTTCTGGAAACATCTATTTTGATGCCAAAGATAGAATAGGTGGACAGAAAATAGAAATCTGACAGTTGTCATTGCCAGCTTTGAGACCTAACTTAACACTGTGACACTGCTGGTACCTAGTTTCCTGATCTGATCAGACCTTGTGGCCACATTTTGGCCAGGAGAAACACAGGTGTCATTGCTAGCTCCACCAATTTCAGCTCACTGGAAACCCACTTGGAAGATGAGGTCCTGACATGACCTTAGTTGTTTTGTCATTTCCTCACATGCTTCTTTCCTTGTTCTCTTTCCTTCACCTTGTGTTCAAACAAACTTGCCTAGGCAGGAAGGGTCGGGGTTGTGCAACCCAGCTGTGAACAGCAGCCAGGGAGACTCCTAAAAACAGTGCCCAGAAGAGGCAGACACTGGACAAGTCTCTCACACCTCAGAGGGGCTAAGGCCAGGCTTTTACTTGTCCTTGTCTAGCAGTGAGGCTGCAAGTAAAAGTCAACACCAGAAAAGGAAGTAACTTTTTTGGGGTTTTTTTTTTTTTTGCTATCCTTTTCTCTCTCCCTGTGCATATGTGTTGTCTTCAAGTGAGCAGAGTCCAAAATGAGTAGCAGCAACAGATCCAGTCTATCTTGATGAGTGTCTCTCTTTCCCCAAGAACAGTTTCTGCTGCTATGAACTCAAATAAAGGGAAGGAAGATTGCTGTAAGAACTGCCAACAGCTAAGGGAAGAGGAATAATGGACACTTTTAAAAAAGGAAAGTCTTACTTAATGCTTTATTTTTCAAGTGCTTAAACTGTTTTTCCTCCTTTTTGTGTATCTTTAATTAAAGGTTAAAAGACTTCTACTGGTGATTGCTTGCCATGGTAACCAAGTAGGCTGAGGTCTCTGAATTCAAAACCCAAAACCTTTTTAAGTGTTTAATGTTGCAGGGTGTCGGGGTCATGTCAGCATCTTTGACTCCCTGAGGCTGCTTCTTCCCCTGAAGGGAACACGACTGTGCCCTGCCAGCCAGGCCTCCAGACAGGAGAGGGACACCCATCTCACCTCCACACTCCCCTCTGAATCCAACCCCTTCCTCCCACTTCCCTGGGTGCTTGAATGTTTCGCTTTGAACTAAAGGCAATTTTCATTCTGAAACAAAGCTATTTTTTAGCAGTTTATCAGCGAGAGAAACCAAACCTAACTAAACTCCTCTGTTCCTACTGAGGGGTGTTGTTTTCTTCTTTCCTGTTGAACTGACCTGCATTTATTCATATCTTGCTGCTATTTTTAAGTGTGGGGACCAGCTTTGTGTTATTCAGAGACTTCAGCAGCAGACTACACATCATAGTATTTTTTAGTTAGTTAAGAGAAATGACTGGCAAAGTCATTTTTGCTCAGTGTACTGTCTGTGCCAATGCCTATGTGTCTGTACTACATTAGTCACCTCAGCTGCTAGCATGACTTGTGATTAAGATTGCAGCAGTACCTGAAATGTCACATTGCTTGTCTCTGTTCTGAAAGGGCCACTGCCTACCAGGTAAGGCAAAGAAAGACACATGAGGACATGACCAGACTTATCCCTGTGGCCATGTAGCAAAGGGCTAAAAATGCTACCACACCTAGCAGAGAAATGCCTCATAGCTGATGCAGAGTCACTGGCCATGTGCAATTTCTCAGTTTGCTGCGCTCCAAAGATGAGTTTCTGACATGGAAAAAAGCAACCTGTTTCACTTTGCCTTTGCAATAGACCAGGAGTGCACACAGTTCCCACATCCTTGCCGGGAGCCAGCCCTCTGCAGCCACAGTGGCACACACGTCTGAAGTGACTGCGCTGTGACACGCAGCACCACAGAGTGCAGGCTGAGTTTGAATGAGGTGCAAGGCAATTAGCACGGCAGTACCCTCATGGCTGAGGTGCTGCATCAGTTCTGCCTGTGGGCAGAGGCAGGTCTGAGTTTACACTTACAACCAAACCCACAG
>NW_005054374.1:2535528-2542783 GCF_000277835.1 Geospiza fortis
CTGCCTTTGGAGCAGGTGTCTATGAATCACAGACCAAGGCACCACTGCCCCTCACTTTGCCTCCCCTGTGCATTTTCCATTGCTTTCTCAGCAGTAGTGCAGCCCTGGTCTTTGTTTCCAAGGGCTATTTCCTTCATTCTGCATAGATGAGCAATTCAATCTGTTCCTGTAAGCAGATAAATCAATGAAAATAGGAAAGAACCACAGCACCTACAACTGAATGTTGTGATGGATATCCAGGATATGCAGCCACCCAGCTCTCTCCTCACACTCTTCTAAACTAAATAACATAGGTGGTCAAACTGTGGCACAGAAAGCCAACCATATGTGTTTGTTCACAAGACTCACTCACTTCAATCAGCAGCTTAAAACAAAATTAAAAACAAGTTTCTCCAGAAGAAGAAAAGGCAATGAGTTTATGTTTGCTTTTATCCTTTCCTCTTCAAAGTTTTTCTCTTTCATAAATTACTCTCACCACAAATGTTCTCATATTAAGTGTAGAGAAAAGAACAAGATTATCTGCTTTGAATATCAGCAGACATACTAATTTGGACGCATTCTCATCTGCCAGATGCTGGAAGAGCTTCTTTCTGTGAAACTATGTTGAAATACCCAAGACAAAGGTTTGGACTTTTTTTTTAACAAGTTGAGGTGACTTATACGCTAGTCCAGGCTGCATGTTGGCTTTGGATGAGTCACAAGCCTCTTTTAAACGTTTTTTTCTGAAAACAGAAAAATTGTCTTGTCAGTTCCCTGTAGTCCTGCTCTGCAGGGCTCGATGGACAGCTTTTTTTTTTTTTAACAGTTCTCTAATTGCTATCTTTCCTAAGCCTTTTAATTTGTCGTAGTATAAAGTTTTCCGTGGTTGCAGAAGTCCTTATTAAATGTCAGTGGAACTCCTTGGAAACACCTGACTAAGTAGGAACCATCTAACCCTTGGGAGTTATTGACTGCTGCCTCCAAGGACGTAATTAACAAGTGGCAGAACTTGCCACGTGGGTCATGTTTTACAAGATCCCACAGTATCGGTATTGATTATGATTTGATTAGATTAGTTTGATGGTAAATCCTTATTTAGGTTATGAGGTTTTCAGGCAAATAGTGAATATTCTGTCATGGGCAACACCAATCACATTTTGAACACAAAAAAAAACCCTTTTAAAATTATAGTTATAATCATTATATATGCAATACCTTGAGGCATGTGTGCTGGCAAGAGGCTCAGCCTGCCAGAGAAAAGCTGTATTCCTGCATTTAACACCTTACAAGCTAAAGGCAAAAATGAGTTTAACACACTAAGAGGTAATTTTACATTAAAAAGAACAGCTTATTGAAACCTCTGTTCTGTGCATGCCTGCCAGCTAATGGCACATTTATGGAAGATGGCAGCAAATGCAGCTGGGCTGGCATACCACAAGTTATTGCCTTGACACTGATTCCAAGGAGACTTTAATAAACTTGTACAAGGGAGAATGTTATTTTTCAGTCCCTCAAAATATGTAGGTGTTTCTTTGAATCCTAAAACTACCATGCATCTGTCAGAAAATTTCTGTTCTATTCAGCAAGGATAGAAGAAGCCAAGGGGATTTTGGTGCCCAGGCCGGGGTGTGTGTTGCCCTTGGGATGTGGTAGAGCCCTGGAGACATCTGCACACAGCTGCAGACATGACAGGGGACCCAGCAGAGACCACACCTCTGCAAAGCTGTGGCTGAAGGGAGTCCTGAAGTGTCTCATACATCTCCTGTTGCCTAAGGTTAGGTAGATGAATCTCACTCCTTCTTTATTTTCATGTGCCGCTTGAATTTTCTAATCTCCTCTGACCCTTTTTTTCCTTCTTATGTCTCTTACTTCCTTAGCAACAAAGCTAAATAAATTACTAATTTACTTATATAATTCTTATCTCCTTATTAACAGCCCTCCAATACCTGAAGGAGGCTTACAAGAAGGCTGAAGAGGGACTTTTCAAAAGGACATGAAGTGATAGAACAACAGGGAATGGCTTAAACTGAAGGAGGGTAGGTTTAGATTATATATTATGAAGAAATTCTTAACTGTGTGGGTGGTGAGGCACTGTAACAGATTGCCCAAAAATGCTGTGGACTCCCCACGAGTTTTGAAGACCAATCTGAGTAACCTGGTCTCATGAGAGGTGTCCCTGCTCATGGCAAGGAGGTTGGAACTAGAGGATCCTCAAGGCCCCTTCCAACACAAGCCATTATTCTATGATGCTACGATTCTATACAGTGGGAAAAGTTTAACAGGAAGAGAGATAAAGAAGAACAAAAGAAAGCAAAAAAGAGTTGGAACATATTTTAATTTTTAAAAGCCCAAACAAAAAGAATCAGGACTACAGAAATATTTACAACGAAACATTTTCCTTGGTTTAAAATGACTTGCAGTTTTTGTCTGATCCATTTTACCTGCTAATGCCTGGAAAACTCCCCAGCTGATCTATGGATGCTCTTTCCCCAAGTATAAGCAAGTGGCAGATGGACTCCAAAGCTTTGCTGTGCCACAAGCAATCAGATATGGAAACAGTTCAGTGAAGCTCCTCACGTCAACCCAGGTTAGAGCCTCCTACAGGGTCTGGAAGGCAAATTAGAGAGCCATGAGTGGTGATGCTGTTGCTGACCTTCAGAATGGCCTCACTTGTCCCACTGCATCTTCACTGGGATAGAAGGAAAGAGAAATGAACCCCAGTGCAGTGTCATGGAGATTCATGTCAAGTATTATAACTGCAAGTCCTCTTAGCTGTCTGCAAGAATTATTTCAAAACTTTATCTGAGAGAAGAGCTGGTTTTACTGGCAAATGAGCATAGAAAATGAGTGTAGAAATTGCCCTTCTAGCAGGAAAGACAGCAGATCTTCAGACTGTGAAGTCTGTGGGTGTTTGTGTGTGTGCAGCAGGGGAAGAAGCAATAATTTACTGCTTTCCAAAAAGCAGCAGATGGATCTAACTCCCTTGATATTGGAAGTGTTTGGTCCTGGAGCTGTTGATTTGACTCAGCTGTCTCCTTTCAGGACTCAGTGAGATGCTATGGCCACAGCCAGGATTCCCCCTGGGTGTAGCTCTGGAGAAGGAGTGGGGCTCAGTGACTGAGGATCTGGGGCTCTCCACTAGCCAAGGTTTCTGTGCCTCTTCCTAGGAAGGCTCACAGAGAAGCTACCAGACTGCCTTAAGAAGCCAGACCATTAAAAAAAAAAATCTGGATTCCTACAAGCCTTTTAAAACCAGACACATCCTGAACCATGACGGGCTCCAGAAAGCAGATAAATGCAGCTCACTCAGGTACAGAAATCTGCATTATGAAACTCCTGTTGTTGCCTTCATGTTACAACACCTTTAATTTCTCTTTTCCTCTGTGGTTTTATCTTCTCCTGGGCACAAGGTGCTGCCAGGTCTCAGGTGCTCTGCCATTAGGGTTGCATCATTTTGATGGCACCACCCTTGCTCTGATAAACCAGACACTGGGGGCCCTCCTGTGCCCTTCAGACAAACATGTAGTAGACCTCTGTTTGTTGCATAGCTGGAAACTGAAATTGGAATCTGAAAAGAAAGGATCTGTGGCCCTGGCTAAGATAACAGACTGTCCAGGGCACTTTGGTGACCTCATTATCTTTGAAGATCTGAGCAGGTGGGAAATAGCACAGAGTTTTGAATTCATCTCTGTGACCATCTCCTTCCTCACTCAACCCTCATCTTGCCTTGCCTGGGTCTCACAGGAATGTGGATCCAGGCAGAGCAGAGTAGGCAGCTGTATTTCTTTGGCAGCACTGAAATCTTCAGCCAGCGTTGCCTGTTGGGTCAGCAGTAATTCCACCTCTGCCAGTGCCCTCTCCTGCTGTGTGCAGCCTGGGATGGAGCTGGGGAAACCCAGACCCAGCTCTGCCATGGTCTGTGCAGCTGCAGCCAGCCACAGGCTGCTGCTGCTGCTCAGGAGCAAGGAAAAATGGCACAGCCACTCTTCATCAGCATCTTTGTGGTGTGGCCTGTAATCCTCCACATGTCCCACCAGGCAAATTATCAAAGCAGAGCCCTGAGCATCAGCAGAGACTCCAGCATCCTTGGGTGATAATGTTCTGCTGTTTCCACAGTCTCTACTCCAGCCCAGTCAACAAAAGCAGGCAGAAAGCAGTCCAAAAGTGAGCACAAGAGAAGCACATGAATCAGAGGGTACATACGGATTTTCTCTTGCCCAGCTCTGCTGCAGCCTGTAGTGAACACAGTGCCCCTTCACTACTGCCGTTCCCCAAGAAGTCTGTCCACTTACAATCCTCCCAACACCATTTTTCCCCCCTAGCAGCAGCAAGATCCTCCTTCTCCTCTGTCACAGTCTCTTGATGCCAACTATGACCTGTGACAAAAAGGGTGGGACATAACCCCACCGCTGAGACCTGCTTCAGGCAGGGTCAGGTATCCACATGCCGCCCTGCAGGTTCATGCTGGGGCAGTTTGAGGGGCTGTGTTAGAGCAGGCAGCTGCACATTGTCCATGAGACCCCTCCTCTGATGGTCACTGACTCTGCCACACTGATGGCAGGAGGGGCAGAGCTGCCTGGTCTGTGCTGCAGCAGCTCACAGCCAAGGTGCTAATCTGTGCTGGAGAGAAAGAACCAGCTGCCACTGCCCCACGGGTGCTCACTGCAGAGGTGATACCCTCCAGCAACACATCCAGCTGTGAACTCTCAGAAATCATCCCAGTGTGACCTGGCAGGGCTTTAGGAGCTAGAACCCTACACAGGCTGGCTGGCTGTGAGATGGCCACCAGCAGAGCTGCCACAGCCTTCCTGCCATGCAAGGGCTCTGGGAAAAGAGAGGTTGTCACCATGTGATTGTAAACTCCTCACGGCACTGCACATCCTTCCTCCCTCTGACAAACCTGAGCATGACAGGGGAAAGCACAGGGACAGTGCCTAGCTGACCCCTCCTGGCACTCCCCAAACATAAATGTTTATTGATACCACAATAAAGAGAGCCAAAAAGGAGCAGACCCTGAGAAACAGTGCAAGCTACCTGCCAACCTAACCCTAGCAGCAGCAACAATAACCATGGTTCAAGTAGAAATTATCAAAGCCAACTTGGGAGGAAACCACAAGAAATGGCAGTTGAGCCTTATTAGTGCCATAAATCATAGAGCTGGTTTCAGTTCCTGCAGCTCCTCACACGCCGTGTGACGCTGCCTCTTGCACAGCAAGCAATGGGGGTCTGCACTGCCTGGAGGCACAAAACAAAGCAGGCAGGGAACAGTAATGCTTTTTACCAAAGTAATTCTTAATTTAATTGTAAATCAAAGGCAGGGGGGTTCTGTCGCTGTCTGTGAGGGGATGAAGCACAGGGAGAGATGTGTGAGGTGGGAGAAACGGGGGCTTTCTAGGATTTGGAAACTTCCCTAAGTGCATGTTTCAGGCAGACATCCTCAGAAGGCTATCTGCTTGCTTGTTTATTTATTTATCTGAAGATTTGCCAACTCTGTGCTCTTTGTGTGTCTGGTTGTCTTTAAGTCCATTGTACATCCTGAGCTTCTTTTCTCCAGGGGTGATTTTGACAATGAGAGCTATGATGTTTGATTCCTCCACCTCACCTCTAATTTTAACAATGTTTGAAGCTTTTTGAGGCACATGATCATTTTTTTACTTGGGACCCTCCATCCCCACCCATTGATGTACATCATTGATTATCCTTCTTTTCCTGCCTAGAAAATTCATTCCATGCTGAATTCTCTGAGCAGAATTTTAGACTCACCAATAACCATTGTTATCTACCTTGTTCAGGGAAGCAATAAACCTAGGAATTAATAATAATGCTTACTTATTTTTAGTATAATTTATGAGCCAGCAATGGCTCAGCATGCTAAGGGACCAAACATGGAGACAGATATGGTCTCTAGACAAATGCTTTTGCCCTAGAAATACCCACCACTAGGGAAAATTCAGGCTCCCAGGAGTAGCTCCAGAGCTTTTAAAGGAAGTCTCCAACCCAGAGCAAAACCCCAAGCATTAGATTTTGGTTTTGAAGCACGCCTAAAGCACAGCACCCTGATCATTATGTGATTTCTCATGCACTACTGCATCAGAAGGAAGACCTAGTAAAGACATAAGCCTGGCAGGTAGCACAGTGTGGAGCAGCAAAACAAATGACAGACTCAGATGCTCTAAGTTAAAAGGAGGAGCAAGTGAAGTTCTGTGTATTACTGGGTGTGCTTTAAGTTTGAAGCATTGATTATCTTCTCCTGGTCAGTAAACAGGTAAGAAACACACAAGCCCAATTGCTTTTGTTCTCTGAAACCAGTCCTTAACCATCTGACATGAAGCACAGTAAAAGTTTTCACACCCTCAGAGCTCAGACGACATGAAGGAATTGTGTCCACGTGCACACATTAGGACAGGAAGCCCAAGAGGAAGGTGAAGTCTGATGACAAGACACCCATGTAGGCATTGCAATAAGCTCTAGCTTGCTTGTGTCCTCTACAAGTCTGAAATGCCTAATAAATAAGGAACTACTGCTAGAAAAATGGTAACTACAGACAGTACTTTTGTCTTGCCTTGTGTTACTTCCCTGCACCAGCCTTGAGCTTTTGGGACAGATTCTCCCAGCCAGGTGAGCTGTGCTTTGCAATGGCACAGCCTCCGAGGAAAATGCTGTCAAGCCACCACACAAGCCCTGTTTGGCCCTTGATGTAACCACTACAGCTAGGGACACCTTTAAAAGGTTAAAGCAACCCACTCTTCCAGTCAGACAGGGAAAATGTAGATTCTGTACTGCCAGCAGGTACCCAGAGGGAAAGGCAGGGCCAGGTGGAGCCTTTCCAGAGCACAGGCACCGTGTGGCCAGGCAGAAGCAGAGGCTGCTCTCACTCCTGAGTGTGACCAGCAGCAAATGGCTCCTCTAGAAACACTTCTCTGCATTCACTCAGCTGCAGGAGGAGGTGGCTGGGGCTGTAGTCTTGTGCTGCAGTCCTGTGTGAGGCCAGGGAGGGACAGATTTGCAACCTGGCCCTGGTAGGGAATGACAACTGACACTAGGGCTTGGAGACCACAGACTGTGCCACCCCCTGCCTGAGGAGCTGCCCTGGCCTCCCCTGCCTCCTGCCACTTGTTCTCACCCTCAGGGCATCTTCCTCTTTGGCTTCAGGAGAACTGATCCTTCACAAACACTTTTTCTTGGTGAATTTTAATGCAGGCTAATTCCTTCACTCAGGTCATTGTGTCACTCACATGCTTTCACATCCACAGACAGAGCACTGGGAAGCAAGGCC
>NW_005054374.1:2542793-2572878 GCF_000277835.1 Geospiza fortis
CTGCAACTTTGGGGGGCTGTTTGGGTTTTCAAAGGGGACCTCTCAATTGTAGGACACAAATTCAAGTTCTGTCTCCCTGCTTATGGCCCCAACACACACACAGTGATCTTGTCTTCCTAAGTAAGAAAATCTCAAGTGAACCTTTGTCACAGACATGGACCAACCACAAGTTTCTGTGTTATGGACAACCTAGTAAAACTTTTAGAGCATATTGTATGAGTTCCACAGTCTTGTTGGGAACACACCTCACGTTGACTCTGGTGGCTTGACAAATTTCTAGGTGTAAAGTTAATCTCTCCCATTGTAGGATCCAAGACAGCTTAAACTTCTTGCACTTGTACTGTAGGACAGCCTACTGAAGGCACTGAAGCATTTTGTGTGCAGCTGCTTTGCTGGTGACTGGCAAAGCGAAGAGCAATAGGACACTTGGCTTTGTTCTGACTCAGTCTGGTTGATATTTTCGTGTGTGCAACTCCTGCTTTCAGTAGCAGCAGCTATATATGCTTTAAATGGGTGTGAAGCTCAGGCCTGATGAATCACTACCTTGCTCAGGGAACAGGTGTTTGGGCAGTTTCTAAAACAAACACATCACACCAAGGAGTTACCCAAAAGCACCTCACTTTTTTCTCATTACCAAGATCATGAGGCCCCAAAAATTATCTGTTTCTTTCAACATCATCTTCTGATCCCTCCATTGCTGAGCCAGAAGCCTGGAGGCAGCACTGTGCCAAGCCAGCTGCCAAGCAGCAAGGACATTCCAGCAGACTGAGCATCCAGGAGCTGTACATGGCTTTGCAGAGATCAGGGAGTCAGTGCAGAGAGCCACTGCAAGAAGCCACTGCTCCTGACCTGGCGTGCTGCACAGCACAGGAAATCTCCCTTCAGGATGGAGGAGGCTGCTCCTTTCCCTCCCACACAGCACTGCCACTTGCCATGTCTCTGACGGGGCTGGGGGTTGGGATGTCATCTCATCACACAACTGTTTCATCTGCCAAAGCTTGCACCCCGACTCTGAGGATGAGTCAGAGCACAGGAAGTGAGGAGAGACAGATGCATGTGCAAGAGGAGGGGTTTGACCCTCTTGGATAGGATGGTTGCTGTAAAGGAAGGGCTCAGGTGTGATATCCAGTAGCTCTAGACCAAGCAGATATTTGATTCATAATCCCAGCATATTTCCCATTCTCCAGGCAGTACAAGGAAAATATTCACTGCACTAAGGATTTTTTAAACAATTCAACTGTAGGAGTCTTCAGGAACTTCAAACTTTCAAGCCTTCCTCCTCAGCCTCCTCAGTACAAAGAGAAAGGCCAGAATGTTTTATTTAACAGAGCACAAACTCAGCTAGGGGTCTGGATCCTGGGTTTGTAGCAGGGATGCTGGCTAGGGGGGTGGCATATCACTGACACATTCAGGACTCCATTTCCCATCTCATAATGTGCAGTGTTTGACTAGGGACGTGAAATGCCTGAGATGCAGCTTATTTATGTATGATGTCAGTTGTCTTGCCCAACAAAACTGATATCAACCTCAGGCTGAGATACTGAAAACAGAAATGGCCATGGTGAGCGTGGTCTGCCTTGTCTTGATAATGCTGCTGTCTCTGCCAGCTGCCTTCACTGTCCACAGCCCTCTGCTGGAACTTTTCATCCACTCAGGCTGTCCCTGGCTCCTCTGTGCCATTCTGACCCAAAGTCCTGCTTCAGCCCAGCTGCCAGACCCCGTTCCTGCTGTCCTGGCCCTTCCATCACTGCATTCCCATCTCAAGCGTAACCAGGCTCCAGATTTTGATACCGCTCTGTGACAGGGAACCAGCATCTGATCAGACCCTCCAAACAGCATTAGCTTCCCACTCCTCTCATTTCTTGGAGCTGATTCTGAAGACAATAGATGATCAGATGTGCCCAGGGAAACAGCTGGGGTAAGCACAGGGATAGAAAAGCTAACTTAGGAGAAAAGGCACCGAGCAAGAAAAACAGTGAACTGCACTTTCAAGTTTTGCCAGCATAGCAAAGAGTGTGGGAACAAATTACAACATCAGTGAGATACCTCTGGCAATGAAAGCCCCAGTTTCTGAAGGAAACTGGTATAAGTTATACCGGCAAGAGCTGTATCTCCAGTAGGAGTTTGTCAGAAAATCCTTCCCAGGGTAGGCAGAGCCAGCAATATTAAAAGGCAATAATATAGCCCAGCTGTAGGAAGCCTGTTTTCATGGGGAGAAATATTTTCCTGTGACAAGTCTCAAGCAGTTAAGCTCCAGAGAGCTTCACAGTACAGGCAGAAGCTTTGTACATTCCTATATGAATATGTATTTAATTATGACTCCAGTGCCGAACACATTTACATAAATAAAGAGGAGAAATAGAAAGCAGGAGAGGAGGGAGGGGAAAGGTCTGTTTTTCACCTGTCTCCACTGGCAGCAGCCCTGACTCCTCACCATTCTAGGGAGGATATGGAGCTGTGCTTGGACATTACAGCCTGCCCAGCAGGTGGGATCAGCCTCCTCAGCCCCATGGGTCTTGCTTAGGGATTATTAGACATGGAACCATGGTCAGATAACCACAAACCAGTATGACAAAGAGATGCTGAAGAGCAGCAGAAGAAGAGATTGGTTGCTGGGGGATTTTATGAAGCCATCTGCAGAACCACGGGCCTTGAGAAGGAGAAAAGAGAGCCACAGGAAACCCTCTGTCCCCACATTTTCCAAGCATTTACACTGGGGGAAGCAGCCTTCAGGCCACCAGAGCTTTCTTCTGACTGTAAGTACCTGCCATAGGCTCTCTGAGGGGAGAGCAGGGCTCTCTCCCTGATCCCAGCCCTCCCACACTGACACCAGTGCAGCTCAACACCTTCCTGCACCTGCTGCCCTTCAGAGACCTGCCCTTACCCAGTAGTTTCCCTCTGGTCAATTAATCCTGCACCTTTTTAGCTACCCATGGGCAAGCGAGACAGCACACGCATCTGTCTCAGCTCTCCTTCTCCCATTCCGCCTTCCCCCTGGCTGGGACACACAAAGAGAGCCCTTCCCACAACAAGAGTGTTTCAGAGTTGCCAGATGATGATGGGTAAAAGAACAGATGACCAAGAATGGTGATGGAGGAGGAGGAAAGCTTTGCCTGAAGGCAATCAGAAAGCTCTCCCTTCCTCTGCCCCTCAGCCCTGCAGGACTGACCCTTCACAGGGACAGGAACATCCTGCTCCCCTGACCTGTACACACTGATGGTCTGTAGTCCATCAGCTTTCTGAAATAAATAAATCACACCCTTTTCAGAGGACAGCACAGGGTTCCTTCTGCTGAAGCTCTGTCCTGATGGCTCTGGACCAAAAATAAAGACCTTCCCTTTTTTATTATTATTCCTTGAAGCAAGGGCCTTAACCAGAGGTGAAATATTCTCCTGTTTCTGTATGAACACTCTCACATGCCCATCTTCAGCTGAGTTCACAGTGACATCCTCAAGGATATGATGAACTTGCAAAAAGTGCAATACTGTTTGATCTTTCATTACTGTGCTTAAGAAATGCACTCTGGGGGGAAATATAAATCTGACTTGCTGACAGAAATCCCTCCCCTTTGTTTCACTGAAGGTGTTTTGCAGTGCAGCCCCAGCAGCAGCTGAATTCCACCTCAGCACTGAAAGGCTGAGCAGGAACCAGCTGTGCCTGGTTTGTTTCTAGGAAGAGCCTCCACATGAAACTCAGCTCAGGGCAGGCACAACCCAGACATCTCTTTCAATGCACATCTGCTTGGTAGCCCATCTGCTGTGAAGGTGTGCGCCTGCCAGTGAAGTTGTCAGGGTTAATATTGCAAGAACTTTCTCTTTTTTGGAAAAAAATCCATACTGTAGACAGGATAGAAAGTTTTAGGCTCTTGTGGTCAAGGCTGGCTGATCCTGGTACCTACATTCAGAGCTGCCTCAACAAGTGCAGAGCTGTTTAATTATTGACAAAGTAAAAAGTCCTCTAACCGAGCTATGCTTCATTTTTGGAAGGAAAAACAACTCTATCCAGACTGGCTGTGCTTGAAAGTTTTGCTTCTTTTTATTTTTAACATCAGCACACATGAAGAAAATATAAGGCCCAGCCTGAATGGGAGCAACGAGTGCTTAATATTCTTTTAGCACAACCCTAACAAATCAGTGCATAATTTAAAAATGTCACTGCACATCTGTGCTTGGTGTGTGCTGCTGCAAAGTGGGGCAGGAGAAGGGGGAATGTGAAGAGCAGAGATCCTGTAAGCTATTTGCCTCTCTGCCGAATCATTTCCCTGGCACTTGCTGCGAAGCAGGGACAAACCCTGAACTCCTGCACGGGCAGGACAGTGGCACTGCTCTGCAGGAAGGCTCCAGGCCCTGCTGCAGCACTGCCACCAGGAGCTGGGGAAGCTGCCCATAACCCTTCTGCTCCTGCTGCAGATAAAATCTGAGGGATCTTGCCTTTCTGCGGGTTTACAACAGTAAGAGCTAAGCTTTGCAGTCAAGTGTTCTCAGAATTAATCTTCTAATCTTCTTTTGGTGGCAAAAGAGAAGCTCCAGGGTTTTTTTTTTCCCCAGCAAATCTACCGCATTTATTGCTTTAATGAGGAAGCATGGGGTCTGCTCCCTCCATTCATCCCCAGGTGACAATTCACAGCCCCTCAAGCAGCACTTCCAAAGATCATAATTGACTTTGGATGAGACCTGGCTTGCCTGAAAAGACAGGAGCAGACACAGCTTCACACCCACCGAATCACCCATAGCCTCTGAGAGGGCAGAGGTTTTGTGGTGAGTCCCTCCAGGGCTTCCCCAGCTGCTCCCATGAGCAACCTGAAAAAACAGTGGGTTGAAGAGAAAGCACCATCCCCTCATGGTGACAGGCCACCATGCTCCTTTCAAAATGTGAGCAGGGAGATATTCTGGAGGAATCTGTACTGCTTGTGCTGTCCAGCTCTAGAGATAAATAGGGGACAAGTCTCCATGGCTGCCAGTCTGGCACCTTTTGTGGGTAATAAAATATGCTCAACGCTTTTCAAGCTTTTCTGCAAATAATCAGAACTGTTTGTCACTGTGTTGAAGGAATTAGGGGTTTTAGACACTGCTGGAATGATCAAATAGAGGCCTTTCTTTCAGAAGGGCATGAAATTTAGCTGAAAAGCAGGGTTTGTGAGTGTTCTGCTGGGCAGACAAAGTAGCCAGGACGAACCAGCAGGAACAAAGGCAGGCTCTCCAAGGGGGTGGATTTCCCCAGGGCGTGTAGGACCACAGAGCCCCGTGACCTTGAGCATGGTGGCTGCTCCTAATGCTGCTCATGGCTCTGAGTGGGATGAAGGGGACAGAGAAGACACATTCTGGTGAGCCAGTCACCCTCTGGGACATGCAGGAGGGTTGGTGACATGCAAGGAAGGAGAAGACTGAGGCCAGCCTGGAAAGAGGCAATTCTTGGGGGAAGGGGAGAAAAGAGACATAAAGGAGAAGTGCTGCCGGAGCTGGTGTAGAACGGACTGAGTAATGCTGAGAAAATAGATCTGTGAGCTGTCAGCACAAACACAATCACTGAGGTGGGCGGCAGGATGGAGCTATCCTGGGGACAGAGAGAGGACTGAGGAGAGGGATTAAGGCAATGTCCTAAGGAAGTCTGGGAGCAGGGAGGAGAAAAGCATGGAAAGGAGACAATGCAAGGACACCTAGAGAGGTAGGATGAAAACCAGGAGCACGAAAGGCTCCGGAGCACCTCAGGAAGGGAGCTTTTCAATAAAGGAGAAATGATTCACATCAAAGGCAGGCAACAGACTGGGAAGGAGGCTTCAGAGTGTGCCAGGAATAACAACTGTGCCTCAGCTCATGTTGTGTTCCCTCCCTGCCTGCAGCTCCGTACTCTTCACATTTCATCTGCAAACTCTTCAAGGCAGGGACCTGGTCCTCCTCCCTGTCTAGAGTTGAGGAAATCATTTCCATTTGTACCAAGAATATTAACTGGACAAAGGTGCTCGTGTGCTTTAACATGCAAGAGGTGATATACCCCTGGTATATCTGCTGGTCATTTGCTCACTGTGCTGCCACCTCACGAGCTCAAATCCCTGCTTTGGATACCTGTCCTCCTTCCCCTCTATTGAAATTAGGAGCTGTATCAGGGAAGAAAGGAATACACCATAGGAGGAAAGAGACCATAGTTTTGCCTTCTGTTTTTTCATTTCCCAGGATCAGCCCCATATAAACTTCCAACCTTAAACACACATACAATGCATTTGTAATTCTGCAGAGCCTGGCTACCTCCCTTCGCTCACCTCTGCTCTCCTGCTGCCCCAGAAAACCCCATTTACACAATGGCTGCTCGCCTCCAGCCCCTGCCATGCACCTCAACTTGCAATGGCAACTTGCTAGTCCCAATTCTTCCAGCCCCATTTATGCAGTAAGAGCTGTGTTCAACCCAGAGAGTCTTTAAATTTATTCTTAAATGTTTATGCTGTTGTTAGCAGTGATCCAGGAAGGAATTTAAGTGTGTCTTTGTGTCTCTCTAGCTCCAGTGGCACTCAAAGCATGTACATAAGGGCTTTGCTAAATGGGAGTGGGCCTTAATGCACACTTAATCACCTTGCAGTCTGGCCCCAAATGTTTGCCTATATTGCAGTGATCAAACTCTGTCTCTTGATTTCCTGTCTGCAGTACAGGGATAAAGAGAGCAGCCAATGATGTGTGATGGAGACTCCACTGGTCTGACCTTGGGTTTGCTGAATAACTCATGACTGGCAAAACTGTGGATTGATTTCAGTTGGATTTTATGAGGCATGGAGCTGGAAAGACTTGATTTTTTTCTCCCTCCTCATTATACAGCGATGACTAGCCCAGCTATGGCTCCTCATCTTGCATTCAATATTTCCCATGTCTGATGGACGCCAAGTGCTTTCTTTTGTTCTTAGTGTCCTGGTTTTCGACTTCTTTTATTTGTTGACCCTGTGTGTCTTCTAAGGTAGAAGGAACCCCCTCTGGGAATTCAGAAGCCATGGGGCTGCCTTACAGGTCCATGGTCTGTCAAGCACTGCCCCTGGCTCCTGTAAAGGCTCTGTCTGCTCCCAGTTCCAAGTGACACTAATGACAACCAGTATGTGAAAAGCAGTGTTTGGATTTAGACTGGGGCAAAGTCCCAGTAAACCAAAGCTCTTTATCATTTTTTCTTCTCTTTTCAAGTGGACCTATTCCCTGCTCTCAATAAATTCAAATTTTAATGGTACAGATTTTCTGCAATGGAGCACTGCCTTGATAACCATTTAGTATGTAGACTAGGAAGCCATTAATAGCAAGCAACAAAGAGGAAAGAAGATTACTACCTTTTAATCTTTCATTTATTCTGTGGGTAGCTAATAATTACTTAGACATTATGGCCAGTGACTATTAATTGCTAAGTTTCATAAAGCCCCCTTTATACAGTCTTTAAAAACAGTAGAGGAAATGATGTATCCAATAGAGAGAAGCAGCTTCAGAGGGTAAAGTCACAGAAATCCTAGACCAGATGGTAAAGGTTTCTAGGGACCTGCTGCTCACTAAAACCAGTGAAAAGTAGACACTATTCATGCCCTTCCTAATCTAGATCCTCATGACTACACCACTTGCTGTCGAGTGGTATAATGGTAGAAACCTGAGACGAAATTAAAGCCTCCGTCAAGGGGGGCATAAAGTATTTCTCACTAGCTGTTTTTATTTTTAAACCAGAATTTCAGGACAGGCCTTCTCTTCCCATTGCTGCAGTGTTAGTCAAAGTCATATTTTCAGCTCTGATAACAGTAGGAAGAAAAAAAAAGAAGAAAAAAAAGAAGGAAAAAAGAAGACAAAAAAAAAGAAGTGTGGCAAGCCAGCTGTGACTTACTTGCTTGGTATCAAAAGCCATGGAATAAACCACTGAACATCTGTATCTTCAGCTGTCATTTCAGGGAGCAACCCTCTCCTTCTGCCAGCCAGCAAGAGGGGCCACGACAGTAAAGTGCTGTGTACAGTGAGAGCTGGGCTGTGCACAGTTTGGAGTTCTGACTGGTGTGCACAGAGCTGGGCTGTGCACAGTTTGGAGCTCTGACTGGTGGCTACAGGCAGAGCTGGGCTGCAGCAGGAGATGGTGCCCAAGCAGCCCAGGCTGTTTCTGGCTCTGCTGCAGGCTGGGGGAGCACAAGTGAGCTGCTCACAGCAGCAGCAGCAGGGCCCAAAGTCTCTGCTGGCACAAATCACCTGTTTTACATTCTGTGAGGGGTTTGCTGAGGGTTTTCACTGCAGGTGGTGCCCTGTGTGCTCTGTAGGTTTAGCTTGGACAGGCTGGGCATGCAGGTCAGTCCAGAAGAGCTCAGACCCGCTGCTCTTCCAGGTAAGCTGCAAAATCTGCCCCTTATCCTTGGCTTTCAGCAAGGGAGGGGAAATGCAAGAGTGGTGATTGGCAGGAGGAAAACCGCTGCTGGGTGAGAGCTTTATGTCATTGTCTCTTTTAATTTCACCATCACTAGCTATGTCAGAGAGTTTAAATATGAGCAATGGTGTTGCTCAGTATTGTCAAGGGCACACAGAGCCCCAGCCCAGTATCTAAATGAAATCCTCTGAAAAATGACTAAACAGGATTAGCACGGCCTGAGAGCAGATCCAGCACACCTGCATGCTCATGAATCATCCTGCAGCCATGTGCAGAGGGGCATGGCCCCCACCAAAGGCAGCAGAACAACCTGGTGCTGGCAGAGCAGGATCCAGCCCTTTCTCCATGCAGAGCATCGACTGTAGTTCCTTGTGAGGGCAAACACAGCCCTGGAAAGGTGTTCCCACCTCTTCCAGACAGCTGAGCAAGCTGGGGAGCATGGCAGGGATGGTGTGGGGCAGGGGGCTGAGCCTGCATCTGCTCCCTGCTGCAGCAGCCCCTTGGCTGAGCTTGGCTGCAGGGGCTCTGGGGGCTCCTGAGCCTCAAAGCAATTCTGGGGTGGGGATGTGACAGCACCTGGAAGCCAAGGAGGAAGGAGCGGAATTATCTCAAGCTCATGGTCCTGCTGCAGGCAGGGAGCTGGTGTCGCAGGGAGCTGGTGTCACACAAGCTGGTGTCACACAGGGCTGGTGTCACTCGGAGCTGGTGTCACACAGGGCTGGTGTCACAGGGAGCTGGTGTCACACACAGCTGGTGTCACAGGCAGAGCTGCTCATGCAGGAGAGAGGCCTCCTCAGGAGAGGGCCCCAGATTCTGCCATTTGATTCCCTCTTCAATCTGACAGGGGCACAGACAGATTTTATTGAGCTGCTGAGCAACTCGTGAGGCCTGTCTACTCACCGAGGCTTTCCTGAGCACGGGGGTTGAGACGTTTATTGGATAGGGGGATAACTTAGTATCCATTTTCCACAGCATGTCCATTCCTATTAACCTGCCCTTGCAGTCTGTTTCCCTGCCTGCCACCCCTGGGCAAATGCCCCTCTGCTGCCTTGCCCCAGATGCTCCCTGCAGAGACAATGGGGTATTTATTGGAGACACATTAACTGTGAGACACCCCATACATCCCAGACAGAACTTGTCCACCCCAGCAGTCAGGAGGCACAGGAATACGCCTCTCCTGCCTGGTTTCTGAGGACAAACCACAAGCAGGAGACAGGAAGGTCCTCAGCAGAGCTGTGTGGTATTTTCGGGGTCCCCCATTGTGGGGAGGAAAGATGAATCTGACTCCATGTTCTTAGAAGGCTAATTTGATATATTCTATTCTATTCTATTCTATTCTATTCTATTCTATTCTATTCTATTCTATTCTATTCTATTCTATTCTATTCTATTCTATTCTATTCTATTCTATTCTATTCTATTCTATTCTATTCTATTCTATTCTATTCTATTCTATTCTATAATATATTGTGCTATACTAAAGAATAGAGAAAGGATACAGACAGAAGGCTAAAAGATAATAAAGAAAAACTCATGACTCTCTCCAGAGTCCCGACACAGCCTGACCATGATTGGTCATTAAGTTAAAACAATTCACATGAAACAAATCAAACAACCACCTGTGGGTAAACAATCACCAAACCATACTCCAAAGCAGCAAAACACAGGAGAAGCAAATGAGATCATATTGTTTTCCTTTTTCTCTCAGGCTTCTCAGCTTCCCAGGAGAAGAATCCTGGGTAAGGGGATTTTTAAGAAAATGTGATAGTGACAGAGCTGCTCCAAGCTTTGGGTGCACCAGGTTTCCCTGCAGGAAAGCTTTCATGGCTGCACAGCTCCTGCTTTGGACAATGGTGCAAATTGTCCCCAGGGGTCACTTGGAGCCTGTTGCATCTGCCCAGGTCCTCAGGCTGGGACTAGGGCTGGCCCAGCCCTTGGAATGTGAGGAGGGTTCCCCACAGCTACCTGTGACCCAAAGCTCATCTAGAGTTGTCACCTGGAGGGAACACCAAGGATGACAAGAAGAGCTTCTGCCAGTACAGCAGCAAAAAAGGCTAAACAGAGAAATGTAGGCCCATTGCTGAAGAGGGAAAGTGGTTTAATGGCATGGGCACAGAGAAGGCTGAGGTACTCAATGACTTCTCTATCTCAGTCTTATCAATGAGGTCTTTCAGGGCTCTGGACACAGAAGAGAACTACCAGCAAGAAGAGTGGTGTTGACTCAGGGGTTGCCTGAGACATCTTTTCGAGTCCATGAGACTCAACAGTTGCATCCAAGAGTGCCACAAGCATTGCCCCATGTCCTTGCACCATCAGTCTCTAACGTTTTCCAGAGGCTGTGGAGGTCCAGGTATTTCCCTGACAGCTAAAGGAAAATGTGAGGGCCCCTCCATACCTACAGACAGGGAGCTGGCAACTTCACTGGTCTGTGTGGCAGGAAAACTTGACACACCATGCATAAACTGAAACCAGAGAGATCAGATTTGATGTAAGGGGGGAAAAAATATCCATGAGGACAGTCCAAGAGTGAGCAGGCAGCCCAGGAGGCTCTGCAGGCTCCATCCTGGGAGGTTTCAAGCCCCAACCAGACACAGCCCTGAGCAGCCTGGTCTGGTCTGGGGATGACCCTGCTCTGAGCCTCTCCGGTCATGCCCAGCCTGAATTATGCTATGTTCCCATGCTGAGTTGGATTGGATAGCAATGGTAGGAAATTAAAAATACGGAAATATAATCCTACTGTTGACACAAATAACCCCAAATCTCCAGACTGCTATCATCCTCTGTCTGCTCTGACTTATGCAGGAATCCAGACTAGCTCTGATCTATCCTAAATACTCTTCTGCCAGTCTGAAGGCTTGGGGCTGCTACTACTGAGAAAAGAGTCAGAAGTGTACAAAGCAAGTGCAAAGGCTGGCTTTTTATATGGGGAACCAGTCACCATCACCCCCACTCCTTTTCCAGCTCTCTTTCTCTCCTCTCCCTCTCTCATTGCTCCTACAGTAAATACCCAAACATGAAAACAAGCCCCAGGACTCATCTTAGAGGCTCTGTGTCCCACATCTCTCTGCCCCTCCACTCCCTAAACCTGGAGGGACTTCTGTCAGAGTCTCCTGGGGGGTAACATCAGTGTCCTCTAGCAACTGCAAGTAGAGCAGCCTAATGATATTAAAGCTCCTTTCACCCTCCTTCCTAGCTGGGGCCAAGCACAGCTCAGCGAGCCATCAGGAGCAGGAACCTCATCATGAGCAGAGAGGTGGCCAGAGAGATGATTTTGAGGGAAGGCTACAGTAACCTCAAGCTTAGAAAAGATGCTTGAACTCCCCTTTTAAGTGGTCATGGAAGCTATTTTCATCTTCAGCTGCTGCAGATTTGTTCCTGGGATGGTGGCTGCACCGAGTGGCTGACACAGACCTGAGAATCAATCAAAAGTAATTGAAACAGAAGAGGCTCAGCAATCAACCTATTAGGTTGCTGGAGCCAGAAAAATGCTGCTATGAGCAGCCAGAGAAAGGGGAACCGACTTCCCTTCTGAAAACTTAATGTGAGGAAGGAGCTTCAGCTGCGCCGTCTTTTCTTACAAGAAGAATAAAAATCTGTGGAATTCTCTTTCTGTGTAGTTTTATCCCATTTAATAGCAAGGGGGGAAAGGGAAAAAAAAAACATTAAATCCTTATCTGTTAAAAAAAAAAAGCCATCTCATTCTCTTTTCTTTTCCTCATCCCCCCCTCCATGTGCAATAAAAAGATTCTTTGCTCTCGATTGTTGTCTGCCGTGGCAGCGGCTGGAATGAGCTTTGTTTTTCTTCACTTCACTGCTCCTCACCAGAGGACTTCACTGGCTGCAGCAACCTATTAAACTGGCTGCTGGCTGTCATGGTCTCTTCTGTCAGAGTGGGAGCTGCTGCCAGAGTCCAGTTATTTTATTTCCAAATGCCTGCATGAGTCGGCTCCTGAAAAGCCAGACCTCGGAGCCGCCGACAAGAGCATGAGCTGAAGTGTTAGGGGGTTGCCAACCTCCAGTAATTAACAGCATACACCCCTCCACCATCCCTCACCCAGATTTCACAACCTTCTGGCAGGTGCCCCCAGGGGGATTTGCAGCAGGGAGCTTAAATATTTCATCTAAATCATTAGAGCAAAAAAAGAAAAATTAAACGTGATCTTTAAAAAGGAGGAGGAAGTCTTAACCACTTGCATTCTTGATAAGACATAAGCAAAGAGAAAATGCAGCAGCAAGAGAGTTCAAATTTGGAAAGGGCTGCTGTGTATGCTGGTGAGCAATACCTCACCAGGCTTCTCAGAGATGAAATCTGAGGGGCCACCCATCCTCTCTCCCCCACAGGTATGGCTCTGAGGTGCATTACTTTGGTTACAGAGGATATTCTGACTTGACCCTGATACCAGAGACTCTTGTTGACTCGGAATTCTGCGCAACACATCCTTGGTCAGATGCAGTTATGAAACACAATAACCCCTGTTACTGTGTGGATGAGCCTCCCTCCACACCAATCTGTAATTACTCAAGGACAAACCAAAATTTCTCCTTTCAGCCTCACCTAGAAAATACAGCAGGGCAGGGAACAGGGCATAGGTTTAATATTCTATTGAGGCTGGAATGGGAGCCAACCAGTTGACCAAGGGGATTTGGCTTTGGTTCTGGGGTGATTGGAGTGCTTGTTCTCACCAAGGAAAGGCTGAGTGCACCATGCTGTGCATGATCCTGGCAGCCCCCAACTCCAGGGACTTTTCCACAGCTGGGCAGGCTGTGGAGGGACACTCAGAGCAGTGAGGTTTGATCAGGACAGTTCTACCTGACAGGGGTTTTATAGAGTCAGAGGGAAATGTGTCCTGGGCTCTACAAAGCAGCACTCCAAGTTTTATCCCTATTTACTGTTTTCTGAGGGTACCACTAAAGATGTCTGGGCAAAGTGCAGGTTTGGAGACCTCAGCAATTCACACCTGCACCCAGCCAGTGCCTGTGCTACAGTATAAGCACTGTCCAGATTCACCATCAAGCACAATTTATGTGAGGGATGTGCTCTCCCTGCGGGCTGAAGCAATAACACTCCAAACACACCTTCAGAAAGACTATTGCTTTCATGAAAGGTTTCCATGAAATACAGGGGTGAGGGAAGGGGGTATGAGAAATTAGAGGCTGAAATTGTGTCCTAACACTGCTAAGAGGGAAAAAAAAATCAATTTTTTCCCACTAACCCCCTATAGCAGTACTTGATCCAGTATTACCCTCCTCCCAGGGATCAGAGGTGATGATGCCATGCAGGAGTAATGCTGGAGTAATACAGGAGCTTATAACTGCAGAAGGGCTGTGACCTAAAGCAAGCCTCCCCTGCAGATGCTGAGTCATCAGAAATGTGATGCCCTTCCACCATTATCTAAGAACACCATCTGAAAGAGAGCGGGGTGATTAGACCAGGGTTTGGAGCTGGGACAATCCAAATTCTGATGCTGGTTCTGATATGTCCCTCACATAAACCTGGGGAGTAGTTAATAGGACTCAGATGTTCAGGGGTTCTTAACATCTGTCACTCAAAACCCCTCAAATGCGCCATGGGTACTTAAATCCTCCAAAAAAACATTGTGTTTAACCTTCTGAACACAGGCAGAAGAGGAATTAAGGTTAGTATTTGTAATGTGCTTTTCAGAAGAAAACAGACTGAGTACTACTTCTAATTCTTCATTACTTTATGCAGGAGAAAGCAAGATATAAAAAATGAACAGCAGGATTGAACTGGTTATTAGTATTGGGAGTGTTCTTGGGTCACTTCTGGGTTTTTATGGGTACTTCTATCAAATAAATGGATGGATTATATGCACCATGAAGGAATAATTCTGGACAGGTGATGTTTTCTCCATAAAAGGGACACTCTCAAAGGACATGCAAAGCCCTCTAAACTTCCCAGGATTAGCACTGAGTGACCTAATATCTCCTCCCACCACTGGTGCCTAACACTTTAGAGAAATTTATGCACAGAATGTGACAACTTGTCATGAAATGCTCAACTTCATCTATCCCATTTTCCTGTAGAGTTCTCTGCATAATATATAAACAGAGGGGGGTGGGGGAAATCTCTCTGAAAGCTCCTGCCAACTCACATCTATTTCATTCTTTTCTTTTGAAAAGAAACCTATTCCAGATGATTTATCATTAGAACTTTTTTTTTTTAATCTCCGACGTCATGAAAAAAACAGGAAAGAGAAGAAATCTGTGTGGTCAGTTCTAGCACTGAAAACCTTTCACCCTGAGCCTGGGGCTGTGGATGTGTGTCCACTGCAGGGAGCAGTGGGCTGCCCCAGGTCAGTGGAACCAGCCACTGGGTATTGCTGACAGGGCAGGGTTTGGGCCAGCAGCGTTTCCCTGTCCTCAAAGATCTGCCTCTTCCCAGGGCTTGGGCACCCACTGTACCACAGAATCAAACGTGCCAGGGAGGTCATTGCTGCTGTGACCTGGGCAAGCTGCTCTGTGTTTCTGTGGAGGCTCCCCACAGCCAGGGCAGGGCACAGGAGCTGCAGTGGCTCCCCCTGAGCTGCACACCCTGCTGGGTGTCAGCACTGCAGCTGGGCACACAGCCAGCACGCTGAGGGATGTTTGAAGCAAGGCCTCTGAGACAAACCTCTGCTTTCAATAAAGTGCCACAGGATTTTTAATGCCCATGCAGAGCAGGCAGCTGTTACCCAAAGGACATTCTCCACCCTAAATTTACATGGAAATTATTTGCCTCTGAAGCTATGTTTAGCCTACAGAGATTCAAACATATAATTCTAGGATATCTAGTTATTTGATTAAAATGCTAATATAGCCACCTCACAGCTAATGCTGCCAGCCAGGCAGCCTCCCCAGGGCAGCGCTGTGTGTTTGCTTTTCGTGCCTCTCCCTAAGCCAGAGTCTCACCCTAAATCAGGGGTGGTGATCACTGCTCTGAGCCCAGGGGTTCAGCCTTCCCAGCACTGTGACTCAGACAAGCAGCCAGCCCAAATCTGGAGAGCATGCACAGAGATTTGCCCACTGCCTCGTCCCAGGCAGTTTCCCCCTCCTGTGGGAGCTGCCAGGCAGCAGTGGTGGCGGTGGAAGGTTCCTGAGGAAGGTGTGCAAGCTGATGAGGGGCACCCCTTCTACTGAGAAACTGATTTTTTTTTTAATCAAGTGAATTAAATAATAATAATTGTTTTAAATAAGTGAATGGGAGCCATAAGCTTTTCCCCAGAACTTTTCCTAATTGCCTTTTGCTCACTGTCACTACAAGGACTGGGAATTGTGCCGTCAACATTTTCTCTGTGAAGAACAGCTCCCATTTTATCCAAAATTACCTCTGTCCAACTTGATTTAAAATTTCTAGTTTGTCAAAGTTAATTATTTCCACTGAAAATCCAGGTGCCAAGATGCTCAAAACCAATACCGTGTACGAAGGAACTCACTGCACATCATTTTAAGCCCCTGCTGTGAACAAACATCCCTTCATCCTACATCCTTTTCCCACCTCAGGGTCCCAGCAAAGCTCCATGCCACAGCAGTACTACATGAATTCATGATAAATAGACCTAGGTCCTTCTCCTAATGATTTCTGGGGCTTGTCAAAGCTGCTATTCATTCTGCTGAGAGGGCACAGAAAGGATGACCATCCTGATGCTGCCAGTCCTAATGATCCAGCCTGAGTGCAGGGACTGAGCACAAGGCCAGGGATGCTCTGCACTTCACTGTCCATGTCAGTATAAGCTGCCTCATTGCTGGCTCCACAGGAACCAGGAGAGAGTCTGAGGGGGCCCTTTTTTCAGAGGAACAAGGAGGGGAAGGATGATTGTACATGCCTGATTAGTTACAGGCAATTAAACACGTCTAGCTTCCCCTTGCCTCTCATCTCTAACCTCCAGCCACTGGAACAGAAATCCAGAACAGCCATCTCCTGATGCATGATCCCTGTATCCCTCTGCCTTTGTAACATGGTGCCTGCACTCTTGCAGCCCCTGGGCATCAACACATTTGCACACAGGCAAGTGAAATGGCTCAGGCTGTCAGGAAGGAGATCACCCCTTCTCTGCAGGGCAACACCTTCTAACACAGTCCCTGGGGCTGCCATTGCCCATCTTGAACCAGAGCAGAGGCAGCTTCAGGGATTGCAAGAAACTTCTGTCACCCTCTGGTTTGCCAGCCCTTGGGTTCCCCTGGCTTCACACAGATTGACCCAGGGTGCTTCCCTTACAGAAACATTCTGTCTCCATTTAATTTTAAAACTGCTTTTGCTCCAGCACCTCTCCTCCCTGCCAATCTTCTTGACCAAGAGCAGCACAGTCTCAGATTTTTTCCCAGAAAATCACTGCTGTCCTAGGTAGGGGAGGATCAGACTATTTGTCCCCTTCCTCCTGTCCTCCCCCAGGGACTGCCATGACCTCCCTAGGACCCTGTCATCCCTGCTCTCACAGGGTTTCCACTATTGTGGCTGAGTTCTCCAACACAAGTCTCACCAGGGTTGGGTATCATCCTCACCCACGCTCCCCATCCTGCTGCTTCTGCCACTTGTGCCTGCAGGGAGCAGGCTCTAGGCTGCTCCTGCCAGCAAGGCACACAGCCTCCTGCTGTTTAAGGAAAGAGGTGGGTGGGGAGAGAATCCCTCGAGCTGAGTGGGGATGCGCAATCTGCAGTCAGAACTCCAAAAGCTCTCCCTGCCCAGCATTCTCATCCCTGCCAGGCCATGGCCAAGGCTTTCCTTTAGAGAGAGCTGCTGAGGCCAGAGTTTATTTCATGACAGCCTGTACCTCTTCCAAGTAGGGCACAGGCACATGGATGGAAAATACAGAAAAAAGTGCATAGGATGAGTCTCATTACAGCAGGTAACTGTGTTCAAATATGATCACCACCAAGACATCACCATGACTGAACAGATCTTGGCTTTAGGTGCAGGCAAGAGCAAATCAGGATCAATTTTCACCCCTGTGTTGCTAAGTCTTGTCATTTTACTGAGGACCTTGTGGTACCCAGCACTCTTTTAAGCCTGTGTTCCAAGATTTGGGTATACAAGAATGACACCTTGAGCTCTTTGCCAGATACACTTATTTCTGTCTTGTCTCTCTCATAGATTCCCGCTTTTGTGAACCTTAATGTTCCAAAAATAGAGTGACACCCTCTTCCTCCCCAGGATTTTTTATCTCATGACCCAGGGAGCAATTGGACTTCTGATTTTATACTGGTTGGACTCAGCAATACTATAAGCACAGTAATTCAAATACAGACAACAGGTAAGCTATCAAAATGTCTTTTGCTTTCTGCCTGACCCAAAATCCGTGTCTGATGTTCTGTCAAAAAACACAGCAAACACAATTGTGTTCAGATGTTAGAAAGCACCAAACTGAAGGCAGACCTTAGCACACAGAAGAGTTTAGAAGCTGAAAGCATCCTTGCCTTTTTCTAAGGTCTGTCTTCATCCCCAGCACCTCACACCATGGCCCAGGTGTACCTCATGCAGCCCAAACCTTCTGTCCTGCTCTCCCTGCATGAATTGTTAGTAATATTCTGTAAGTTACTTTTACTCAGAATAAAACTGAGTCAATCCAAAGAATCAACTCACTCTCTTTAACTATGGGCATGGGGAACATTAGGAATTATTTCCATAAAAGGGTGCTAAGCTGGTATTTGATAGAGGGGCCAGAGTAGAGGACATGGTCTAGATTTGACCAAGACAGAATTTAAAAGTGGTCTGGATAAATGGACTTTCACTGTAGAGTAGACAGGGTTAGAGGTCAGCCTTTGCAGAGAAGGAACAAAAGAGTACTGATCCAACTAGGTAATTTCTGCAAAAAGCAGACTTATTTATCAAAAACTGAATTGATCTAGCTTGCACAACATTAAAGCCAAAGAATAAATAATAAACAGAACCTCCATTTGTCACATAGTAAAAAGAACAAAAGTGCACAACTGGGAAAATGTAATTTGGAGAAAAGTCCAATATGGAAAAAAATAAGGCAGAGTTGCAGTAGCGAAATAAAACCAACCTGTGATTTATTAGCAACCATTGTGTGCTCTGTGCCATATTTCTTTATTCAAATAAAGCCCTGTTCAGACTCCTCTGAGGTGACTTTTCAGCAACATTTAGCACATTGCAGGGCAGGGCCTGAGGGTCACCAGTTCAAGAAAGGACTTGTGTTCCTCTATCCTCCAGCCACCTGGTCTGAGCTATGGACATGGCTTTCCTCAGCTGTGGTGATGCTGCTGGTGGGAAGGAATTGTCTGCCCTGTGCATTAAAGTCTCCTGTAAATTATCTTAGGAATGAGACTGATACAGCTGCAGACTGAAGCAGCATTTCAGCTGTCCTAGGCTGGGGAGAAGCTACAGCTGACAACAAGAAATGGAAAGGAGGAAGGAAAAGAGAAAAATGTAATTTTGGAGGGCTCAGTATGAAAATTTTGACTGCCTTATTTTGCTGCACAGGCCAGGCAGCAATAAAGCACAAACTTGTTGGAATAGCTTACTCTCCTCTGGCTTCAAGACACAGGAAGGATCTGCTGTTAGGTCTCCCAGTGCTCTTTCCCCCTCCCCTCTTTCATTATTAACCTCCTACATTTTCTCTGCCTTTACCAGTAAATTGCTTTGCAAGCAGCACTGCATGGCAGGGCTGACCAGAGGCAGAGCCAGGCAGTGACCACAGCCCAGCCAGGCAGTGACCACCCCTGCTCCCAGCACTGACACCTCCCTGCTATTTTCCCCACCTGCCCTGACCCCTCGAGATCAGGGGGCCCTGACCATAATGCTCAAGCAGTGAAAAAACACAAATCCTGCTGGACTTGCAGCTGGGGGAGAAACAACCTCAGGAGCTGGGAAAAGGAGCTGTCAGCCTTCATTATTAATATCCAGCTGTTAATATTTAATGTCATAAAACCGCGTCTCCCTCCGCAGCCTAGTCATCAGACATGCAGGGGTCACAGCAGCCAAAATCCTTTAGACAGACAATTCAATGTCCCTGTGCTTTAGCTGCATGCCAGGACTGCTAAAGGTGTTCTAGATGTATTTGAGATGAAATGCTAGAAGCTTTAATAAAGCCTGAGATTAAAAAAAAAAAAAAAAGAAAATATAAGGAAATGGAAAAAACTGTGGTCACGTTCTTCCTGCCTTCCCAGCCAGCCCTGCTCACAACATTGACCCCATCCATGAAGCCAAAGGGCACCTGCAGCTGGAAAAGAGTAAACAGGGCTGGCCAAAGCATTAGCACAGCACAGACATCACCCCCCAGCATTAGCACAGCACAGACATCACCCCCCAGCATTAGCACAGCACGGACATCACCCACTGCTGCAGCTGCAGGGCCAACCCAATGCTGCTCTGGCCTTGGTGTCCAGACACAGAGGGAAGGTTTGAACACAAGGTAGAGACAGGGCCAAGATTTAAATCCTTCAGACTACCAAAACTAGAGGTATCCAAGTGACCTTCCAGAAAACATCCTGGCTGCAGATGACACTGCAGTAGGAAAAAGGCTGTGTAGTCCACCCCAGCCCGTGTTCCCAGGCGCTGTGGCACACACTGAGCAGCACCAGGCAAAGCACACCAGGAAATGCTGTCGAGTGTTTGATCTCACAGCAGATGAGACAGAGAGAGGGCCTCTATCATGGTGGGCAGGCAAGGGGCGTTTCAGTGGTTATTTTCAGAGCCTTCACCCTCACAGCCCCACAGAAGGGTCAAACACCAGCATGGCTTGCAGGCAGCTTTCCCCTCAGCGGGTGTCACCTCTGCTGGCGCAGAGCCAGGGTCCTGCTCCCTGCTGCAGATCCCGGGCTCTCCCTGCCAGCGATTCCGCCTGCGCTGCCAACGCTGCCACTAAAGCTGCCTCGCAGTATTAATTTTTAAAGACTCCTTCCTCCTCCTGGGCATAGATTCCGAGACAGCTCCAGAAGCCCACACAAATATACCAGCGCAGCCAAGCAGCCAAATGCGTCAAAGGAGATTTTAAGGGAGAATGGGGGAATAAAAAGCACAGCCAGAATGTTTTGGCATGCGGCACAAAGAGAAGCGTGGCACCACATGCAACATCTGCTACCCTTTGGCCTTCCCTGCCTCTCCTGTTTCCACCTGTAAGCTCAAGATTGATTTCTTTCTTTTCTTTACAGAACAGTGTAGTCAGAGGGGCTGGAGCACCCCAGGCAATGAAGGAATATAAGTAATGAGAATCCTCCGAATATGTTAGTCTGCATGACATGAAGACAGCTCAGACGGTCCTCAAAGAATTGGTCAGATCCAGCAGAGCTCATTAGCTCTGGCTTGGGGCTACTTCTCCAGACCTGGGTTAGCAGGAGCTCCCAGGTGTCTGCGAGCTGCGCTCTGGGCTCCAGGCCACCCCATCAGAGCAGCCCTGGCCTTTGCTGGCACTGTGGCTCGATGTAGCACAGTCCCTCAGCGAGGGGAAGGGCTGCAGAGCTCTGCAGAGCACCATGCAGAGGTATCCAAGTGACTCTCCAGAAAACAACCTGGCTGCAGCTGTGTCCACACTGAGATGAAGCTGTTTAACCTATCTGGGTTTGGGCTGGCTTTATGCAGTGCCTCTGTCCTCCAGCCCCAGTCTGTGGGTTTAGGAACACAATGCAGAGACACCCCAATAGCCCTGCCTGCGAAACCATCTTGGGCTGGCAGGGATCAGCAGTACAGACTGAGCACTCTGGGGACACAAGGGACCTGCATCCCTTTTGGTCTGGGAGCAGACAGCTGTGTCCTCACAGCACAGGGACACAGTCCAGTTCAGTCTCTTATGCACAAAGGCAGTTCCTACTTCTTATAGATAACCCACAAACCAATTAGACTGCCTACAGTGAGGTACTGACAGCAACTGGATACTAAGAGAGGGTGGTTATGACTGTGGTCAAGTGTGACAAGCAGGACAAGTCAAATCTCCCCTTCTGCCACACTCTGACATGGTAAGGTAAAAGGGACTATTTACAGACAGCATCTCCCTGCCTATGGGTAACAGCAACTTCAGACAACTCTTGCAAACTAGGAACTAGTGAACTCCAGCAGTTAATTATAGTAAATATTTACATAACAGCTGGGCCCTTCAAATTTAGAAGGAATAGTCAATGCAAGGACATGCCCTTTAACCATCCCATTTTATTGCACAAATCACCAGGGAGCCCAGCACAGTAAGATTTGCAAATGAAGTGTTTGATATTGGCTGAGACATTAAGCTACTTGCCTCGTGCTATAAAATGCATAGGTACAGTACATCATTCTTTTTGCAGGAATTTCAACCCCATTTACTTTAGTTAACTCTTCCTCGGCAGTTAATATTTTGTGTGCCAGAAAGAAACACAGTACATAACCCTGAATAGACTGGTGCCACCACTCCAGCAGAGTCTGACTTAAAATAAAAATGTTTTCCCCTTTGCTGTTACTAAATTTGGCATCGCTTATGTAGATTCTATTGATGTGTCTAATCTACTTAACATCCTCAATGTTCTCCTATTAGCTGGTTGCTTGGGAATTTGCCTTACATGAAAGATTCTGCTTCTGTCCCATCCCCATGCTTTCTCCACACACACACTGCGTAATTAAACCAGGTTCTGTAACAGGAGTAATATGTTGTCATCCAGAATGACTTGGTACTCAGGAGCATTGTAGCAAATCCTGGAATAGCAAAAGCTGTGGGTGCTGGGAGCTGTGGGTGCATGGTTTCCAGACAGAGCACAGTTTTAAAAGGATCAGGGTCTGAGTTTGGAAATCTGAGTCAGCCCCAAGCACCCTCAGCTGGCAGGACTCAGATGTGCCTTGGGTAGGATGTAATCTATACCAGGAGCAAGATGAGATGCTGACAACTCCCGGGAGCCACCAGCTGTGGCCAGTGGCTGGAGTAACTCCAGAAATACCTGGAGACAAAGCGTGATGAGCTGATCATCTTCAGGAGCTCAGGGTGGAGGGAAGGGGAAAGCAATGAAACACAAAAATCCCAGAAGATATTTCCTTCTCACCACTACAAAAAATTGCATTCTCAGATGCACAAATCAAATATGCGAAGGGGTTGACCATGGTCACATTAGGCATAGTTTTAGGTGGTCCATAAAAGAGTTCTTCTTACAGAAATGTTATCCCAGATGGTATTTACTGCTCTATGACTTCCTTTCTAGAGGATTTTTGTGTTACCTTAGGGAGGAAAATGCTGAAAGGTATCATAAGTCAAGGTGCAAAAGTGTGCAGTGTAAAATTAGCTGAGAAGAGAGGATGAAGCAGCCCAAGAAATGGTCAGGTTTAGCCAAGGGACAGCTGCTGCAAAATCAGGAACCCAAAGGACTCAATGGATGGGGGTTTTGCATGCATCAGAAACCTTCTGCCAGGCTGGCTGATTTATGTGGCTGAGAAGGCTCAGATGAACCCTCCCTCCTGAGCTTGCTCATAACATTATAGGGTAGGCTAAGAGGGTTACTCAATGTTATTACTGCTGTTGCTGTTGTTTATTTATTAATGCATCCGTATCAGAGACCGTGGCTGATCCTGGGAGTCTCGCTGTGCTACGTGCACGGGATGCAGAGCAAGAAGGAGCAGCCCATGCCCGAGAGAACTCCAAGTTTAACTCCCTTTTCCCCCAGAACCAGAGCAAGCTCCCAAAGCTATCCCAGGGACACAGATCCCCCTCTTTGCTGCCATGTTAGCCGCTTATTATTTCCCAGCATAAATATGCTTTATAGAGAAATAAAGTCTGCAGTTCTGAAAAGGGAGTGCTTTCACACACCCGCTTCTCATCTATAAAGCCCCATGATTTGGCGTCTCAGGTTAAAGGATGAAATTATGACACCAGAATTGACTTTAGAGTTTCTGATGCTTCCTTGGATGATTGCTTCTATAACTTATAGAGACAGGGGAGCGTTTGTATTCTACTGAACATATAAATTAATATCCATACATGAAAACGATGTGTAGACAGCATGACAGGGGCAGGGATGAGTTTGCTACAGTGAAGAACACCAAAGGAAGGGCTTGTCAGCAGAAGTTTCTATTGTATTTGGAGTGTTGTGGTGAGAGTCTGCAAGAGTAATGAAGTAAAATAAAATGGGTTTGCACTTGACTTGTTAAAACAGCTGAAAAATTCATGGTATTTTCCATCATCATACCATTTGGGGGGGAGTCCTATTGAAAATAAATATACATTTTTATTTTTGCTGGTGGACATAAACCAGAATTTCCTATTTTCATGTGTTCTGTATGTTTTATGCCATGAGCAGAGCAGGTTATTTTGTGGCCTAAATAACATATGTAAAGGTATTGGAATCTGGTCTTATAATGCATAAGAGATAAGGTTCTCTTGCTCATGCTTGCTAAAAGCTTTATTTTTGTCTGCCATGGCAGAGAAAACATTATTTGATTTTGCTTCTTCCCTATGTTTCTAACAGTAGCAATATTATATATGTTGAGAAGAAATTGGAGCAAAATAAGAAACAGAAGACCCCAACCCCTGCACATCCCATGGATTTCAAAGCCTGTTAAATTCACAGCAAAGTTTTAAAAGCAAAGGGGATGAAAATTGTAGCCCCACTGAAGTCAATGGAAAGCTCTCAGTGAGGGACAGGAAGCAGGAGCTGGATTTCACCACGTCCCCAGACACTGTCTTACATTTGAAACACCAACCAGGATGTTTCTGTTCCTCTCACCTCTGACCCAAACCTTTTTAAAAATTAAAATAAAACGTTAGAGATGCAGCATCAAAGGGCTGGAGGCACAAAGGAAAGGTGGGCCTGCTCCTAGCCCTACCCCTGGCAGAGCTGTGATGCTGAGGAGCCCAGGCAGCAGGTAAGACATTCCTGTCAGTGCCATCAGGAGCAGCAGAGGGGCTGTGTGACACACACCGGTGCCTGGACCAGATGGAGGCTTTGGGCTGCACTGCAAGGTTCAAGTTGTCCCCAGAGCTGATGGCAGAGCCATGTGCCAGTTTGTTAGCCTGGAGAGCTCGAAGCCATCCTGGGAGAAACCCTTATCCCACATAAATCGTCTGGAGTTGATGGATGGCAGGAGGCTCAACTATAAAAATCTCAGCCAGAAACATGATAAATAGTTGCATCCTGTTAAAAATAGGCAGCAGAGCAGCAGGCACTTGCATTGGCTGAGGAGGATTGCCAGTCAATGACTGAACTGCCAAGGCATTTTGGCGTTCAGCTTCAGAACAGGCTTTCAGGCTATTCTTGCAAGCGAACAACCTCTGTAGTAACCTGGTTTTCAGTACACATTGAATTTCCTCTGGGTACCTCAAGAGCTGGCAGAAGACAGCCCAGAAGAATGTTTTGGTTGACTCTGGTTTTTGTATATAGCAGGTACTGCAGCCAGCTTCTTTTGGCCAAAATCGACTTTTTCCCTGTGGGCATCATTTAAATGTGTTTGCTTTACCACCAAATCCTTGTTTTGTATAAAGTACTCAAGGGGAAAAGTTGCCTCCTGCAGCAGAGTTCCTGCATTTACTGTACCAGTAGCGTATTTGCATGGCGCCTGCTGCATTGGAGGCTCAGACTCCCAGAGTGCAGGTAATAAACAAATATTACTGTGAGCTTTCTGGAGCAACTCTCTCTCCCTCATATAAAACAGTTTGCTAGATTACAGACGGGAAAGAGAACCTTTCAAAAAAATCCTCTCAACACAACTACAAGCTAAGTACGTCAGTCACATGTGGTTTGCTCTTACGCAGAACCAATAAAACCTTTCAAATTTCAGTTGTAGACCTCAAAACATCCTGTCTGTGACACTTGAAACTTTCTCTCACCAAGAAATTTCCACAGTAACGTCCCAAATCCTTCCCTAGCCCGTAGTCTCCAGGCTGTTCTAGCTTCAGGTCTCTTCCATTTAAAGAGACTTTAAACACCCAAATCCAGTTTTAAACACTCCTCCTTGAACACCCAAACCCAGTCTTTTTTTCTTCTCTGCAGTGCCCTCCCCCTGCCCTGTTTCTACCATCCTTCCATGTGCCCTTACATCACTTTTCCAGCCTTTCATCTTGGCATGAGACAGCACATGCTGTGACTCAACCAAAAGCATGTGGATTTGGATGGGGGAGTTGTCAGATGCCAGTGAACATGGGCAGCATCTCCTCTCCAGCTTTTCTTTGGTGGAGGCACTAACTGGTGCCTTTCTTTCCCAAGTTCTGCCATGGCCCTGGACCTCTGCCAGATTTGATTCCATGCTGACCAGTGGAGCCCAAAAGCTCATAGTTGGGGACTAGCAGATAAACAGTGTGTTTGTGTAACTTTTGTGTCCCTAGGAAACAAGGCTGAAAACAGAAATATGAACTATGTCCATGTTTACAGATATCTTTCTTGCTAATATTTCTGTTGAACTTGCCCCTGGGACTCCGAGCAGCTCTATGATAAACACTGCGTAAACAGATAGGGATGGTCTCTACTCCAGTTAAAGAAGACAAAGTATGAAAATCTATGCCATTCAGCTACTAAAAAAATTGTAAAAGTTGCTCTTGTAAATAAGCAGTGAGGAATAAATTGCACACAAACATGACACACAAACACAGGGATGGTTTCAGGCTGGGATCATCCGTATCTGATCCGCTGAAAACAAAGATAGATACAAACTTGTCCTGTCTGAACCCAACTTTAAAAACACAGTATTGTGCATTCACAGTAGCTCAAATGTTAAATATAAAGCCTCATTTATCTCAAGAGGGAATGCTAATGAAAGGGGTAGGACTTAAACCACATGTCTTGTAGGGCATCGACTTTCCAACTTCAGACTTGCAGCAGAAGCTTATCCTCTCGAGAGATTCACTACTCCAGCGGCTTGCCATGGTATATCTGTCATATAATATCTGTCTATATCTATCTATGATGTCTGTCATATCTTCCTCAATAATCCATGGGTTCAGGACACTCATTGGTAGGGGGACACTTGTTTTAAAAATCCACTTGGCCTAGGCTTGAATCTCTGTGGGTGCAACATCTCCTGATGCTGCTGTTTCACTTCACTTTTCCCTGTAGCAGTGACTGACACCTTGCTCAGCCATAGCTCAGGGAGATGCCACAGAATTAGCAATCATCTTAGCTCTAGTGTCAGTTATACAGTCCTGAGCTTGATGGCCAGGTCACTTTGCTAGGAGAAACACAGGGATCTGCCCAAATTTGGCAGGGTGAGGCTTTGAAAACAGGTTTTCCATCTGTTAAAAGATTGCTCTAACCAATGGATGGTGGGTGGAACTTGCCCACAAGCTCAGGAAGTAGCTGAGTGGGGAACACGGGCCTCTCAGCTTACCTAACGAGAAGCCTGAGTTGCCTCAGCTGATTTGGGCCTCACCATAAAAATTTGGTACATACATGAGCTGAATCAGACCAGACTTGTTCTCCATCAAGGCTCTGCAGAACATTCAATCACCTTTCTTTTTCTTCGCTGCATCAGGAAGGAGTTAAGCAATTTAAAACTGTGCAGATCAGAGTGTAGGAAACAGACTTAGCCTTTCCCACCAAGACTCCTTTTGCCATCCCAGGGAGCTCTAACATGCATGATTGGCTCAGTGTCAAGCTCCTAAAAGAGCCCCTTGCTGGTTACCAGCATTGGCAGGGCATGACTTGAGAACTAGGAATCCTGGTTTGCAAAATACTACCATGCAAGTAGCTAGAAATTAACTACACACATTGCAATGCAAATGGACATGCAGAGGTCCCCCTTATTGTTTAGTATGGTTTGGGGTTGGGATTTGAGGATTTTTTTTTTTTTTGAAAGGAAAGAGGTTTTGGGTGGGTGTAGAAGACTTGGCAGTGAAGCACCAGGACAGCCAGCCAAATAGACAAGCATGATTTCCATTTTTACCTCTCTTGCCTTTAATCCCAGGTTTCCTGCAGCTAAATCTATGGGTAGGGATGTAGGGAGGGAAATCTACACTTATTTATTTCTGGAAATTAGGATGAAGTCATTATGGCCTGCACAGTATGTTTGCTATTATGAAGTTGCAAACTGAGCTAGAGAAAGGGCATTTAGTGGGGAATATTGTCAGCTGGCAGTCTCGGGCACTCGAGCACCCTCCATAACACGCGGAACGGAATCAATTTAAACCCAGTGAAAGGGACATTGTCTGATAAAGTAATTCCTCTTTGAACACAAGATGGCAGCCTTAAATAAATGCAACCCCGCACAGCTTTTAATCTTACACATCATTAAATTCCTAATTTACACATTATGTTTTCATGGGCCAACCCATAACTCATTAGTGTTGAACTCTTGAGTTGTAAAGACCAACACACTAGACAAATGTGGGCTTCTTTATCTGCTTTTCTTTGGGTGGCAGTTCTCTTTTAATTTACCACAGAGGCAGACTTCAAATTCAACATTAAGAAAGCTTTCTGATCTTGCGTGCTTTGTGCATGCTCTACCCCAAAGAAAAACCTCTCTGATTACTGTTCTGTACCCACAGATTTTACTGACAACGTGTGGAATATGGAATGGGGAATACCATCTTTTTTCAGCTTGTTCAACATACTGGAATTCCTTGAAAGATGCATCTTTCTGCAGGAGGATTTCAAATAGGCCTTGAAGTCAAAACTAAAACAGACTGCAAACAACATAGGATTTGGAGCTGGTCTTCCCACTTTTCCACAGAACTTAACACACCAAATCATGTTTTGACCTCTTGTGTTTCTGGCTGTTGTCTGAAAGAAATCACAAACGCCATCAGAGCAGGAGGGTCTCCATAGGGCTCCAGTACCATGACACTAGAAATAGTTCTACCAGAATGGATGGAAATGGCAAGACAAAGGCTATAATCGCTTTCCCTGCCTTGGGAACTGCAAGTCAAAAATGTCAAAAGCATAGAAGGAGCCTTTACAAACCTGGTACCACTGCTTTAGCACTGCCTGTAAGAACATAAATGGCTCTTGGAGCAGGTCAGACCAAGGGCCCTTCCAAGCCAGCCCCTGGTCTCACATTCCCCATGCAGGCAGGGGCAGTGGGAAATGTGACTCATTGCGTGGGGTCAAGGAGGGCAGAGCAGCAAGGCAAGGCTCTGAGCTAAGTTTGTTCTTCCTGGCTGGGCTGCAGTTTATCGTGGCCACAGGGCCACTGCTCTGCAGGAGCTGCTGCTCTGAGAGAGCCAAACTCCAGCAGCACAAGGCCCTGCATGCCCTGATGGAAACTGGAATGAGGTTCACAGAAGGCTGGGAAGGCAGCTTATGCAAAGGAGGAGATCATCCCTTTCCACCAGAGCTGAACAAGCTTCTAGGGAAAGTCAGTGCTCCTCAGGGGAACGCTTTGCTACACTACTGTTCAAAAAAAGCCACAAACCTAAGGAGAGAGGAGGAATATTCATACCTCAAGTGTAAACAATTTCAAGATCTCCTCCCTGTCCTCCACTAAGCCAAGTGGAGGCCATCCACAACACCAGCAGAAGAAATCTTTGTGAAAGTCCCCATCTATTCTCTTGCTACTCCTGTCTCCAGCAGCTCACAATGACTGCCCCACTGGGCACCTTACAGACCCTTCAGCTATTTTAGAGAATGGCAGTGCTGACCCAAGTCATCTGCCTGGAGCAGAGCTCCATGACCCCCACGGAGCTAACCTCTTACTCATACAGGATGGATGTCTTCACCCCCACCAAGTCCCTTCTTCTATTTGTTTTATTATATAGGCATTCACTTTTCTCTAGTCTTCTTCATCCCCTTCTCTTCCTTTTGGTGGACAAGAACATACATTTTTTTTCATGGTGAGTTGGTATCCATCTAAAGAGGAAAGGTCAGCAGAGGTAACAACGAAAGTGTCTTTCCACTGACACCACCTTCCAAGTGGAACTTTCCAGAGAGCTTGTGGATGGTGAGGGACAGTGTGCAGTAGCAGGGGATGTCCTTGTATGCCAAATAAAGGGACTCTGGCTCTTTCCTGAGACTAAACCATCTGGGGAGGGAGGTGGGCTTGTGACATAAACTGAACATCAGCCTCAGTAGGTTTTGCTTCAATTTCTGGCACAGATTTACAGATATGATTTAAAGCCATGTTGGGCTTCCCTATGCCTGACTTTACTCCTGGAGGAAATGAGTCCAGCATTTGGAGCAGTTACAGGATTCCACTCCATGCTCCTGCAAACACATTGAGACCTGGAGACCCAAGTTGCATTCTGTCCTTTCCCCACATCTATCCCATCAGAGATTGCTCTGGAGGCCTAAAGCAACCCCCAGCAACATCTGTACAACCTCGTAAGGACATCATTTTAAAACAATGCATTGCACAAGCATACCAGGAAAGGATGGATTCCTTTTGTGGTTAAAGCACAGCAGGAGGCCCTCGAAGATTTAGGTTCCATTCTCAGCTCTGCCCAATAGTTTGAACAGGTCATTCAATCTTTCGGAGCTCCCAGTTCCCCTTTATGAGGGGGAGCAACTCTTGGTGGGAATGCCTGCCCGGATTAATGCACACAACAGCGGAGAGGTGAGGGCTGCATCGCTGAGCTGCGCGACAGCCAGTGCTCTCCTTGCCTTGCCAAGTCTCCTACACTCCTGCCAGGGATGGGGCACAGCCTCCAGAGGTGGCAATTAGAGCCCTGCCAAGTATTACAGGGATGCGTGGCACACGGCACGGCCACCCCTCCTTGGCAGGGCGCCTCTGCAAACAGGCTGAGCCACAGGACAGCTCCCGGGCAGGGCAGGGTCCCTGCAGGCAAAGCAACCAGCCCACACAGCCCTGGGTGGCTGCAGGGCCAGGGCAGGCTCGGTGCCCCATGTCCTGCTGCCACCTCTGCTGCCTGAGCCCGGCGCTGGGACTGCCTGCACCCTG
>NW_005054374.1:2573430-2611064 GCF_000277835.1 Geospiza fortis
CACCCTGCCCCATTGCTCACCCTGCCCACCCTGCCCCACTGCCCAGCCTGCCCAAGCTGCCCATGCTGCCCAGCCCACACCACCCTGCCCACAGTGCCCGTGGCACTGCTCAGCCTGGCAGTGCTGCTCTCCTGAGGCTCACAGAGTCCCCCACACCCTTCTGTTGCCCACAGCCCCCAGCTCTGCACAGCCCCTCTCCAGCCAGCCCCTCCATCACCTCCAGAGTCAGCACCTCCCCAGTGCCCACCCTGCTGCTGACACCCACACACAGAGCCTGGCACAACCCACCTGGCCATATGGACCAGCAGCCAAACACAATTTTCCCCTCATCCACAGCCCCTCTGCAGTCTCCCATCTGCCCTCTTTGCTTTCACACAGGGCTCAGACAGCCCTTTACACGAGGGCCAGCCTCTGCAAGCCTCACCAGAATACAGACGAGACATACCCTTCAGCTACACTGCCAGAGCCAGCCCCTCACACCACACAGGGCTCCCCCTGCTCCCTCTCTTCTGGCCCCCTGTGCATACCAGACTTGCTCCACACCCCTCACAGACAGACCCCTTCACTCCCAAAGGCAGCCACAGACACCTGGAGCGTGCTCGCACCTGTGGATCCAGAGCTACAGAGGCACAAATCATTGATAGGCACAGGCAGGAGGCTGAGTGGAAAAGCAGCAAGGAGGTGTGATTAGTGGAAGGAGACCTTTAGGGCCTGTCACAAGCCAGTGTGCTGCCTTTTAGGAAATGCTGTTACCACATTTGCAGCTGCATCCACCTCAGTGAGACACCAGCAGCGTCACAAGGTTTCATCTGTACTCACCACTTGCCTGTGCCCCACTGACATTTATCTTCCAGGTGCCTCTCCAGCTCTGCTATAATGGACAAACCCAATGACAGAGGCAAATGCTCAGAATCACAAATATCCCTCCACCAGCCTGGCTGTGCACATGTGCACACACAGGTCCTGGCTCCAGGGCTGTGCTGCATCTCTCCTGAGCACTCCCCACCTTGTTCAGTACCTGTGCACTTTACAGGCAGAGCATTCTTCTGCAAGCATCCCAAATACAGCCCTACACTTCCACAGGAGCAGCTTCCCAAACTCTCCATGCAGCCTGAGCGCCACAAATGCATCTACACATTCCATATGGATTTTCATGTTTTCCAAGTCAACAGTGGTCTGCTGGCAGGGCAAGTTACACTGTGGTTGCCAAACCAAGAAACAGATCCCTCCGCTCATCATTAGAGGTGGATGAAGTCTGCTGGGAATGGAGCCTGGGATTGCTTAGGGCTTTATTCAGCTTATTCATCTGTCCACTTGTATCCAACAAATTATTTTTTAATGTAATATTTATTTCTATTTTTGCAGCATTGCATCTGATACTGTGTGAAAATAGATCTATTTTAAATAGATCTATCACAGGCTGACCCTTGTACCAGACAGAATGTGTCCTGAGTAAGAAGTCACAACAACCTGTAAGTAATAGAGATGATGGCAATATGCAGAGTTATTCTGTTTTCTCCTCTTGCTGTATATAGCCCATGATTTTACTTTCAGAATCTCATGTTTAACACTGCAGTGGGCTGCTTTTTGCCTTCCTGCACTTTGGACACTAGGAAAAAAGCCCCAAACAGTAGGTTTTTTCTCTCTGTCATACTGGTGGCATAATCAGCTCTGCCTTGCTTTTCCCTGGCCTCCATCACCAGTTTCTGGCCATAGATGGTGCCTTTGGTGGGATTTCACCCCATTTTATGCCCTTTCCATTGTCACAAGGTCGGGTCACTTCCTTAGAAATAACCTGCTGTGGCCAAGGTTGTTTTCCTTGACCTGGTTTATTGCCTTTTAAATGTTTTAGTGTTTTGCCTGTTCCTCAGGTTGAGCACAGGATGTTTGTTGCACTGGTAAGAGGTTAGTACTGTGAAGCCTAGGGAGTGATATATGGATGGTTCATGCTTTCTTTTGGATTTAATTTTTCATCCTCTAGTGCTCTGTGGTGAAAGGAATGTTTGCTGCTTGCCTAGGGAGACACCTGACATTTAGACTTTATCTTCTGTAAAGGCTTGGGCCAAAATTCTCTTCTCTGACTTTGGGAATGGCAGTAAAGGGCACAGAGTTGAAGTGAAGGGGGGGACAAAGAGGGATATGTGTCTTGTGATACCAGGCCACACTAAGGAACTGTGCAGGCCTCTGATAAAAGTCAGTTCCTCCAATATAAATGGGGTTTTCATCCCCAGGCACCATGCAGAAATTCCTCAGTCCCAGAGTACTCATGGGCCTGGGGGTGGAGGAGAAGAAAAGAAGAGCAGCTTGGGCTAGAGCATCCTGCTATGATGTTCTAACCAGGGCAGTGCTCAAATTCTGGCTTTGGAGCTTTCACAGCCCCTGCATGCCCAGGTAAAACACAAAGGCTAAAGAAAAGGTAAAGAATCTTTCTCTGGAATAGTTTTTGCTCAGGCTCAAAGGAATGAGGGCTTCCTTTTTGGGTTTTTTTTCTTCTTTTTTTTTTCTTTTCTTTTTTTGATGAGTCCTAATTTTGCATTGTCCTAGCTTGATTTTGCTGCCCCTGCCTCTGGCTTTATCTCATGTCTGGAGTCAGCAATGTTGATTTAACAGAGACAGATGTGACAGGAGCAGAAAGAATAAGGAAGGGACACCCTTCTGGAGATAACCCTCCAGTGTAAGATAGGTTCCCATCTCCAAGGCATCAGGAGCCATGATCTCTGCCTCCAGAGCATTCACTTTTCCAGAGCTAAACACACTGGCTTTCAGAAGCTCTCCTCTTAGGTGCTTACATCAGGTTTGCTACCTGGGCAGGGAACACCAAGAGATGCTGTGCTGGTTTTCCCACAGCTCTTCATCCCTGGCTTTCCCCACCCCAACCAGCCACAGCACCAGAGGAGAGTTTTGAAGAGGAGAGCAGTTCTGTGAGAAGATGAATGGTTGATCATAGGTCACAGATGCCAGGAGAGGTTTGTGTGAGTGAAAGGCTGAAAGTTTGTGTTCCCCACCTGTGTGTGCCCACCCCTGCCCCTCCCAGTCATTCAGATATCTGAACTGCGGTGACTGATGGTCCATTAATAGCAAAAAAGCCCCCTTGGCACAATTGCTGAAAGAGATATGAACTTTCTGTGAATGGCACTGGTTTATAGTTGTTGGAATGAATGCTACTTAGATGGTTTCCCAATTTTAAATAAGAATTTTGTGTTTTCTTCATGTGCTCAGTGTGAGGAAGGGTTGGTATGGTTGCAAGTTGCATTTCTGCTGACCTTCCTGTGAATAAGCACTATCTGCTTTGCAGAACTGCAGGTGAAGGTCTTCTGCATGATTCTTTTATTTCACCAAGTATAAGATAGACCTGCAGCAAGAAGGGCTCAGTTATGCTCTGCCTGATACTTATTTTATCAGAAATTTCACTTGCGGGTTGTGTCTGTCAGGTGGATCCTCCATAGCACAGAGAGGCTGGGGGAGCTTTCCCTGCCACGCTTTGAAAGGAGGCCTGAACCTCCTCAGTCTGGCAGAATTTAGAGAGTGTTTAATTTCCACCTCACTGAAATGGAGTGGTGTTTGTTTTAGAGATTTTGTGAAACACTGTTGTTGTTGTTATTTTCCCGGCTGACCTTTGGAGGCAGCAGGTTGCTATGGGGATCACCTCATAGGATGGGAGCAGCAGCCTGTACCTACAGACACACTGGGTGCTCCCTGCTGCACCTGTGCCCCTGGGAACTGCTCACAGAGATATGGTAGCCTGATTCACTAACACACAGCAGATCGAGCCCCAGATCACATCCTTTTATTTTCCTGTATAGTTTGGCAAAAGTAACTTTTTTCTAAGTTAGTTACTTATCTTCAATGGTGCCATAGGTTTTGTTTTCTACTAGCAAATATAACTTGGAGCAAACTGAGGATCAGTCCTGAAGAGCTCAGGTTAAGCCAAGGGTTTAAGCTATACATATTTATGATGTAATTACTCTCTTCTTTTTCTCCCCCTTGTTTTTTGTGGCTTTGTATCACCTGTAAGGTAAAAGTATGTCAGTGGTTAATTCCTCCTGGAGAAATCCAATACAAATTCAGCAACACTTTGCTGTTGGACAGATGGCTGAAAGGAAATGATTAATCTACTAACCTTGGATTTAGGAGATATGGATTTGAGTATCTGCTTGCTGCAGATTTTCCATGTGACACTGATGCGTGAATATCCTCGAACATGGCCAGTAGCCTCTGTGCTGGAGTTCACAGGCTGCAAAACAGCATCACCCTGTCTCTCAGGGCAAGGGGAGAAGAAAGAAGGCACATGCCCTGAGCCAGGTAATCCCAGCTTCTTTACAGGGGCATCTGCTGGCCCACAGCAGCAGGGTAAGCAGAAGGTGGCTGGGAATGAGTGTGGAAGAGAAAGTGATGGCAAAATATTTTGTTACAGTTTCGGGGTGGTGCAGACACACTCTACAAACTGAGGCTGTTTGCAGGGATGGGTTCCACACAAGTGCCTGGCAAAGGCAAGGCTATTTTCAGGAAACTAGACCATAATTTGCAACTGCTCCTGCTGACACAGATTTTTCTATAGTTTCATGTCTCAAGCACACTTCTGTTTTTGTATGGGCATAATTAGTGCCAGTGACTGTCTCCCAAGGGAGTGTCTGAACTGGAACTCAGCCATCCTGGAGGTACAATATCAGGAGAAGGTTATCTAAGAAAACAGGTACATCCTCCTAATCCCCATCCTCCTTCCTCACATCCCATATGCAACATCTTTCACACAGGTCCAAGTATTTATTATTTCCTCAGCTATTCCAAAGGACAGACCCAATATTTGCCACCCTACATGCAGCATGAGACACACCATAGGTTGACACCAAATCCAATCTTCCAACACTTGTTTACATGCACTGTCTCCCCTCCCCTTCCAAAGCAAGTCTTCTCTGCCTTTTTGGTGAAAAATCCATTCTCAGAAGTATTTATTTGTTTTAAGTGAATCCAGAAACCAAGTCTTCGAACTGCTGTCTTTTGCAATTTCCTGAGCCAGCCCCACTTCTCTGCACAATTCATCACTGCTTTCTTTGTGCTCTGCCTGCTCTACCCCTGAGAAACACACAGAGACATTGAGTGCAGCCTTGAAAGCACACATGCCTGCACATGGCTGTGTCTACACCTCCTGAGGCTGTATGGGCTGACTTCTCCAGGATTTGGAGCTTGGGGGAGGAATGCATCCAGCAGACACGTCACAGGCAGGGGCCACGAGGAGTATTGCCAGAGTTAAGTGTAAAAGTTGATATGGTGGAGAGAAAAATCACAAACATTCCCCAGCAACTGTCATCATGGTCCATCTCCAAGAAGGGCTTCACATCTGGGAAGAAACTGCCTGCGGGTAATTGGGTTTGCTAGAGTTGCCTCTCTAATTAATAAGTGATTTGACTTGGAGATTGGAAATAATAGTTAAAATGATGGCATAAGCACAGGGGCACTGGGGCTGCTCTTGCTGTACTGTTCAGAAAGGACTTTCCTGCACAATCTAATGACACTGTATGGCAGTTTGAGGAATGTGAAGTTGTTTGCCCAGGAGACCAACAATGTGATAATATTGGCATATAACCTTCTAGTATTTGAGTAATTAGTTGCTTAGCTACTTTGGATAGGTCATTATTTTGCAAACTGGAAACATTTGCAAGTGGTGATATTTTCCTCAGTATGGTGAAAGAGCTAAACCTATTCTGGCAGTGTACAACTCCTGGAAATATATATGCATAAATTGTTTCTAATGAGACCATCTGCCTTTTATAGCCCCTTTGGAACTAAATAGTACCCAAAGACCACTCTGTCTTTTAGATATCCGTGGTCAGGAAGGCTGCTCCTAGCAATCGCAGCATGTAGTTTTTTGCAGCTAGAGAAGCTTTTTGATTCCTACATTTCAAGACGTGTTTGTGTGTGCGTGCGTGCATGATACTGCTTATATTTGTTAAAGTTGTTAGAAATCACTGTCCCAAATCTCTTAAGAGATAGCATCTGGTAACTCATCTGTTAAATTAGTATTTTCAAAGATAACAGAAAGTTCAATCTCTCACTTACAGGGCTGGGGGCAGCTTGGCAAGGATTCTTCGCCATGTCAGGATCTTTCTGTATTTGCAAGGCAGCAGCAGTGTTTTAAAGGAATACCCTCAATTTAAAAATCACAGCTGAGCTGCTCAGACTCAACCTCTCACTTTGAGGTGCTCACATGTTGGCACTGGTGTAAAAACTGTGTGACTCCCTGGGTGTTGTGTGCACAGCTCCCACTGAGCTCAGCATGCTGAGGACACAAAGTGGCTCAGCACCCCTCAGTCCCCAAGCAGCTGCTGTCCTGGTGCCCAAATCAGGCCTGGGCAACAAGTTTCTTCTTTTACTCATGTTTATAACCTCACATCAAGTACTACAAAAATAACAGGACTTGCCTGCTCCTTGCCTTCACTGGGCTGGAGCCGACTGACTGAGAATAGTGGAGTCAGGTGCTTTTCTTCACGTCAAGTTTTCTGTCATATCCCCTCTCAAGTCCTTCTATAGCAATACAGACATTTAAAAAGCCTCCACTGAATGTTTGTTTGTTGCTTTACTCTGCAACCACGTGGATGCATCAGCTTTAGTCTGAGGATTTGTAAAGTCATGCTCCTGTGGTTTCTCTTTAAATACTGCCTGCAGTTTGTGTCGGAGCAGAGCTCAGGGATGTGCTGGGGACAGCCTGGCTGGGAGGGAGGGAGGGAGATCTGCAGGGCAGGGCAGGGCTGGGGTCACATCCCCTGGCAGCTGCTGAGGCCAGCAGGAGGCCTGACCTCTGGCTCCAGCATGGCTCTGCCTGGGCATACGGGGAGTGCTGGGCACGCTGGGTGTGCTGGGTGTACTGGGTGTGATGGGTGGGCACACTGGGTGTGCTGGGCACTCTGGGTGTGCTGGGTGTACTGGGTGTGATGGGTGGGCAAACTGGGTGTACTGGGTGTACTGGCACACTGGGTGTACTGGGTGTACTGGGCACGCTGGGTGTGCTGGGCACACTGGGTGTGCTGGGCACTCTGGGCAGACTGAGTGGGCACACTGAGTGTACTGGGTGGGCCCTCTGGGTGTACTGGGCAGGCTGGGTGTATTGGGTAGGCACACTGGGTGTACTGGGCATGCTGGGTCTACTGGGCACACTGGGTGTGCTGGGTGTGCTGCGCACTCTGGGCAGACTGAGTGGGCACACTGGGTGTACTGGGCAGGCTGGGTGTGCTGGGTGGGCACCCCAGGGAGTGAGCAGGGTTGATGAAGCTCCTGGTGAAGGAGGAGGAGAGCTGCCCCTGCAGGGAGGGACAGGAGGCCAGGCACACAGCTCATGGAGCAGGGACACAGCGCTCCCGCTGCTGAGGTGCTGAATGGAAAGGTCACCCAGGGATGGATTGACCTGAGGCACTTTCACAAACCTCCCCTTCCTGAGGAGTGTGGCTACAGCCCCCAGAGCCTCAGGAGCCTGATGTCAGCACAGCCTCTCACCCTTTTTTGGATCAGAAAGCCATGGAAGCCCATGGGACAGTGCACAGGAGGGCTCTCCAGGGTGTACCTGGGAGGTGACCAGCCCTGAGGCAGTCAGATGTTTCCATGATACCCTGTCTTGAATTAAATATTCTATGCCAGGTCACGTTAATTAACATTCCATCTGTCATAACACAGCAGGGTAGTGAGCTGAGGTGGGGGGAGGATAAACACTTTCCTATTCACTACCTGCTGTTAATTAGAACAGAAATTAAATAATAATTTTTTTTAAGGCTGCACTCTTTTTAAGGGTTGGTGAATCAGTGCTTTGTGATAACTTAGCTGCTTTGGGTGAATCCAAGGTCTCAACTACAGCCAAGATTATTCCAGAACTTTAGTCAATGAGCTTAGTGCATATTCTCATCTTAATTACAGGCTGACAGAAGCCATGCTTCGTACAGCTCGGGACAAATGCACATTCAGGAGGCTCAGGGCTGGAGGTTTTTTCAGTCATCATCTCAGATGTCTCCCTTTGAAATCTCACTTGCCCTATTTCCTCTCAGAGAAAAGTTTTGCTGGGAAGTTTGATAAAGCTCCTTTGGTGTTTTTAAAGCTGTAGCACTTTGAAATGTATCTGAACTTTCCTTTGGAGAACTTTTTCTCTTTTTTTTCCCCTTTTTCTTTCTCAGCTCAAACACACTCCACAATCGCTTGGCCTTGTTGTGTACCTGTTTGAGGTAGGTTAACTAGCATAATAAAAATATTGATGAGTTAGCATCTCGCCCTATTTTCCTTTAATGCAGCAAAATCCCATTTTCTCTTCTCACACCATGTGTGTGGGAGTCACCACAGAGTTTGTTATTTTACCTGACTTTATAAATAAGCATTTGTACACACCGTGGCAGGGAACAATACAAGAGAGAGCTCTGGAAATGGAGGCGGCTGTGCCCCAGGAGTGTCTGCCACCAAGGCCACCCCAGTGTGAGTGTCACTGTGCTCCTGCCTCCTGCAGCAACTCACACCAGGCTAACCAGGCACACTCAGCTTGGGGCTGCTGGAGATACTTGCTGCTCTCTTTAGCATGGCTGGTTTTGTAGTTTTATGCAGGCAGCTTTCTGTATTCCAGGTAGAAGCCTTTGCCAGTACAGAGCAGTGGTATTCCCCCACCTACAAAACACCCTGGTGCAGCCACCTTGTGACTCAGCTCTGACACAGAGCTGGGGCCCTGACAGTCTTTGTGCTGAGATAATGGGATTTCCAAGATATGGGGCCCGGGGGGACAGTTTGCTTCTCTTTTGAATATAATGGCTGGAGTTGGGTTTGGTGTTGTTTGGTATTGTTCCCAGTGAAACACACTTTAAAGCAGGACTTCGTTTTTATCTTGACAGGTTTGTTTGTTCACAAACAAGGAGCCTCTATCATCAGGGCCAGGTCTTCTGCAAATAAGTGTCTTAGTGTGGTTAGAAAAGGCCATACATGCATAAAAGTTACCATCTGGTTTGTAAACCACAGCCCAGGGATCAGAGGGGGACTTCCCTTGCACTTTTGTCAGAGCTCCAAGATGTTTTCCTCAGGACTGGGCCACAGCTCTGAGCTGTAGTACTCTTTGTGTGCTTCAATAGAAATGAGCAAGAGATCACATCTCAGTCAGCAAATGTAAAAGTAAAAAATAAATTTCGATTTTTACTAAAAAGTAAATCAAGTGAGCAAATTGCTTCTGCTGCATGGAGAACACTGGTGCGGCCAATGTCACCGCTATGCACACAAATTAAAAGTTGTGTGCATGAAAGGATGTTCAACCACAGGCAGGAAAAATAAAAGTTCAAAAGGAAATCCATGAGGAAGGCAGACCAAGGCCCACAGGAGGGCATGGCCAGAGATGGACAGGAGGGGACGAGCAGGGATGGACCTGTGGGAAGTCCATGCTGGGTTTGGTCCCTTTCACTGTAATTGGGATTTGCTTGTGTGACCGAACCCCTGGAGAGGAAGGGAGGTGACAAGACAAATGGCTACACTCATTTCCATAGGTTTGGGCACTGAGGGATGGAATCCAGATTGGCAGAGCAGTTGCTGTTGAGCAGTGTTTCAGTGGGTAGGAGTGCCAGGAGGAATTTTTACTCCTTACCAACTCCAGCATGAGGTGAACTCACCAAAAAATACTTACCAGGGTGTGACTAAAATCAGAAGTGAACAAACAAGGTCTTCCTTTGGCTGTTCTTCGCCAAGAATAACACCACCCTTTGGACACAAGGAACACAATTGGGAGCTGAAGTCACCAGGGAACGTGTCTTCAGTGCAGGCAACACAGGCAGACGGCTAGAAATAGCAAGGCCTCCAATAAACCCAGTGTTAAAATCCTAAATTTTGTGTTACAATGTTACAAAATGTTACAAAGGCGTTAAAATTTGACTGCAAGGATTGACAGGAACCTCTCTTGTGTTCCCCTCCTGCCTTTTCTTCCTGGTTTCATCTCCATCTCTGTGGTGCTGCTCCAACCCTTTCTGATTTTATTTTATCCTCTCTGCACAAAGACTCTTTTCTTTCAGGACTTGTCCCTGTTCCCCGAGCTATTTTTACGAGTTCCACCTCGGTCTCTTTCCCCTCTGACTCACTGCTGGGAATCCTCCCCTGGATCATTCCTCCTTTTCTCATCCCCACAGCGTCACTCCTCCTCTGAGGAGGTCAGAGCAGGAAGCACTTCTCGATTCCCAGCTATAAAAAAAGGTGATATCTTGGAAATGCAGTGCCTGAGGGCAGATTGGTGACTGCTCCTTTCAAAGGCAGAGCAAATAGAAATGCATTCTGTTCAGAAATGTGGCCAATTTTTGAGATATTTATGCGGGACCATTGTCAGTTTTTACTTCTTGGGGCACACCCAATGAAGCAAAAGCTTGCAAAAAATGATTACAGGTATGATTACCCGTTTCACCTGTGTGAAGAGAAACAAAAATTGCACCAGAGAACGTGTCCACTGAAACACGAATATTTTTAAATTTACCAAAGGAAGGGTATTTAGTGATATCCGTTTGCCATAACTGCAGGCTTTGCACATTTCTAAAGAGAAATGGCTCTTGCAGAGTTTAGCCAAGGTGCCTTCACTCGCAGGTTTGTACACTGAAGGTGGCCTTCCTGTTTCTGTTTGGTTCTCCCTGCGTTGTCCTTGGCATGTTCAACATCTCCCCAAAAGGACTGGGCACTGGGTGCGACCTGGGGTGGTTTTGACTCCTTTTGACCCCTTTCTGACGCCCTGGTCAGAGACCAGCCACCAGCTCCCCCCTGGAGATGGCCACCTTCAAAGGCGCAACTCCATTCCTTGCTGCTGCCTCCCAACACCGCTCCTGCAGAAAGTTGTTCTCCTTGTCCTCTTAATAAATTTTTAAAGGCGATAAATCTTCGCTTCTTTCAATAATTCATTTTCATCTGACCAGGTTCCAGGTGGGTGTTCAGGCTCTCGCTTCCTCCCGGGGCTGCGTGGCTGGCAAGGAGCCTGTGAGCCCCATGGTTTGGGATCGGGAGCACTCACAGCCCTGCCCTGAGCCTCCCCGGGGGCTGCTCCTCGGGATGCCGGCCCCAGCTGCCCTCCGCAGAGCCGGGCAGGGCAGCTGTGTCTTTAAGAGCAGCATCCCCTCACAGTGCCATGGGGCTGTGCTCTCCCTCCCCCAGAGCTCAGATCTGCTCTCCACAGGATGCCGACCATCCTCCTTGTCCCCTCCCTCCGGTGGGACGGCTTCCTCTGCTCTCGCTGTGATAAGAGTTTGTTTTCTTCTCCAGCATACACTGGGCTAATACCACTCTCTGCATTTTTCTGCTTTGATACCTGCATTTATGTTCTGATTTCTTTCTCTCTCCTGGGGCCATTCTGCTTTTCTGTTCTCACCCAGAGCAGCTCTGCAGCGAAGACAGGTATAACTAATAGCACTGGGCTTCATCAATGGAGCAGAGTTCCATTTACCCTTTGCGGAGATCGCACAGGCAAGAAACATCAGGCCAAGATTTATGTGGAACTGTTTGTCTAAATGGCCTTCCTACTTCCTTATTTCCATGGAGCGAGGAAGCCCCAACGTCTGCTCTGTGCCTGATACCACTTCCCATCCCACAAGCAGAAACCTCTCCCGAGAGACAAGGGGCGAGGAGTTTCCCAGGCTGGTGGGGATTGGGATCAGGGGCTGTGTGTCCATCTCAGGGACATGGATGGGTGCAGGCTGTGGGCGTGCTCTGCCTCTCCTGCCTGCACACAGCCTGCAGGAGCACTGGGAATCCTTTGCTTCAGGCAGCTCCAGCTCCACTTGCTCTCCGAAGGGAAGGGGAGACACCCAGCTTGAAGTCAGGCTTCTCAGAGGGCATGAGGAGCGTAGGGGGATACAATATAAGAAAATAAAGGTAGTGTAGAAAGTAATCTTACCCCCTAAAGAGGTGCAGCTGAACCAGTTGGGAGCAGGCCTGATGTTAACAAGCTGCACCTGTAGCCAATCAGAAGAGTGTTATAAAAGAGTGGATTGGTGGGAACTGGAGTCAGTTGGCTGCTGTGAGGACAAGGAGGAGTTCAGTTCCTAGAGGAGCTGCTTGCAAGAAACATCAAGGAGGTATGAAGCTCTAGTAATATGGAACCCTTGCAATATAATGACAATAGAACTCTTGCAATGTAATGATCACAGAGGAGCTCTTGTTTTGCTGAGGCATCCTGAATTTCCCATCCTCTCCAGAGAGAAACCCCTCTCTTGCCTCCATTGCCGCTGTTGTGCAGGGCTGATGTGAGAGGTGATGCTTCTCTTGCCCAAACTGTGGCACTCTTGTCTCCTGAGGGACAAAGTGCAGCTTTGGAGAACAAGCAGCATGTCCAGAGCAAGCTCTCTGCTGCTGGGCACTCCAGGGGCTTGGGGCTGAAGGAAGACTCCAGTGAGCCTCAGACCCACAGAGGCTCTTCTACACCCAGGCTCCAGCTAGAGAGAAATGCAGTTTTCTGCCTGAAAGTTACGTGGTTTGTGGCTTTTGGAATGTGTTCTAAAGCTCTTATGTGTCACATGTGGCCCCCTGCATGGCTGCTCAAGATTCTCAGTATTTTACTGTGCAGATCCTCCTGCCTTCAGATGGAAGGAGATGTTGAAACTAATGAAAAATAGTCTGATTTTATACTAGACCTGTAACAGTATAATTCGAGGGGAATGTGTTAACTTTTGTTTTATTTAGCTTTGCCAACTTTCAAGTCAGCTCTCCAGCAACCCAGAAGGTTTTAGAAAATGTTTAATCTAACTCAGACAATTTCCTGAACTCCCTAACTGGACCACCCCATTTTCTGAAACGCTGCCAAAAGGCCTCAGTTGCTCACAGGCTCCTGCGTGCTGCTCTTTCACAACTCCTCACTGTCCTCTCACCCATCTCCAGCCGTTGTGTGTGCCTTAATATAGCCCAGAAAGAGGAACCTCCCAGACCTCACTGTCGGTGCCTGATGGAGCAAACACAGCCCACAGGGCTGGGGTGCCTGGAGAGCCCCTGCCCCAGTCACTTCCAGGCTGTGCATGGTGTGAGCATGGACACCCAGCCTGCTTGTGTTAATCTGCTGCTCCAGGTGTGCCCTGTCCCCCCTCCCAGCCCCTGTGCCTGTGGCACCAGCCTCTGTCCCTGCAGAGCCAAGGGACACTCCCTGTTGGCCCTACAGGACAGTGGTGCAGCCTATCCTCAGCCTGGCTTTGCTGTCCTGGTGCCCCTGACCCTCCTTGTGCTTGCCAAAAATCATCAGGGGCAGTTCCTCATGGTGTCAGGACAGAGGGGGTGGTGAGCATCACCTCTGCTGCACACTGAGTCTGTACAGCTGCAGTCATGGGGGCACAGACAGCACACAAAGGTGCCAGAGCCCTCAAAGATCCATCCTTCAGACATTAAGAATTATTTATTTTTCCAGCACAGCTGGAGCATTGTTGGGACCCAGGACATCCCTCTGCCAGGGGGCTCAGAGACCCTGGCACAGAGCCCAAGATGCCCCTGTGGTTTTGATTATGACCTGTGGAGCAAGTTACCAACCTTAGATGAAGATCTGCAAGCTACGAAAAATTAAGTAGAATGATGGTGAATTTATCACAAGGTGTAAAAGTAGATTTTTGGGGTTTTCAGAATGGGGATCCAGGGGGGCAAGATGGAGGGATCTGGGCATGTCCTGCCTTTCTCCTTCTTCTTGGCCTCCATCTCCTGCTGTGATGTTGGCACTTTTGGATTGGTTTAGAGTAGAAGCTCACTGCCTAACACAGGTGATAGGTATTGGAAAGTAATTGTAAACATTGTACACGTAGTTTTTAGTATAAAGACATAACACTGCCCTGGGGGCAGGCAGAGTGCTTTTGTCTGTCTTGCTGAGCGGACCTCAGCTGGACAGGAGAAGAGGTTGTTTATTGTATCTTATCTATAAAATTCTGAGACCGAGAAATGAAGAGCTCTGACTCCTTCTTTGACCACCAGGCTGGGAAAAGAGACTTTCCAACTCTTCTCAGGGTCGCTCTCAGCAGCTGGAGACCCTGACAGAGTAGCACAGTTTTAACAAAGCTGCAGCAAACTGGGGGTTTAGTCACTCCCTCACCAAGAGATTCTTGCTGTTTGGGGACTTATCATCGTGTGATAGAAGTGTCCTCCCCAAACTCAGTTTCCTGCTCTTCTCCTGTGCTTCCCTCTGTTGTCCACCCACGCTGCTGGCTCCAAGTAAGGGCAGGGAGCTCCCCAGAGCTCTCCCCCACCTACTCATCCCCCTGCTTTCCTTCCTCCCCTGCCTGCTTGCCCTGTCCCCTCCTGGTCACAGAGGAAGTGGGATGACAAGAAAAACTGGCTCAACTTTTCCAGGGATTTCTGGAGGAATTTGTTCCCTGGACCTGACTGGCTCATCTTTAGGATTTTTACTGCAAAAGGAGTTAGGCACCTACAAATCCAAATGAAATAAAACCCGGGGGGAAGAAAATAAAGACAGCAGTTAGAAAAGTGATTAATGCAGTTTCTAGGGTCTGCAGCTTCCTGCTGGTTGAAATTGTCACAGACCTCACCAGAAGCCAGCTGGAGTGCTGGGGCCAGAGCTTGCCTCACAGCACAGTCCTGCCATGGGATGGTCAATCCCAGCATGAGCTGGGGGTGTTCCCAGCTCCCCAGGCAGGGCTGCACGAAGTGATGAACCCTCCAGGCTGCAGGGCTTTCCTTCCCTCTCTCACAGGAACCAACTTTGCTGCAGGAGTGACACTGCCAGGAGGAACAGTGATTTTGTGAAGGTAAAATATTGCCAAGGGCAGGGGCTTTCCTGGAGGCAGAGGCACCTGGGAATGGCAGAGCTGGGATCCACAGAATCGGGATGGATGGCTTTCCTTGGGTCTTGCAGGTGAGATGCATCTCTCAGGGGGTGAAAGTTCCTGCTTGCACTCGCTGGAAGTCTCTGCTCTGATCAGCATGGCACACAGGGCTCCACAGCTGCAGAGCCAAGGAGTTATTGCTCAGAAATCATTTCCCTATCCTTCACAGAAATATTGCAGCAGGGAGAGGATTAACAGGTATGCAAATCACAGTGGAGGTGGGGGGAGAGCTATGCTAAAAAATTAATAAATGCCACGGTGGTATTGCTATTCGAGCTCCCGGGTGCCTTTTTAGGAAAACTAATGTGGTTGTGGGGTGGGTGCAAGCCCAGTGTGAAGAGGGAGCCGAGAGCCAACCTTCCCCCTCCTGGATCCTGCTGTGGGTCAGGTAATAGGATCTCCTGCACAGCTGGGGTGGGGAAGGAGCAGCCAGCAGCCCCTGCACACACACACAGACACAGCGTACCCCTGGAGATGCTGAGGAGGGGAGGTGGAGGTGGCAAATGCTGGCAGCAGCACAGCCAAAGCTGTCTGCTCAGCCAAGAGGGTGAGGGAAGGCACTCACCAGGGTCTGTCTCTGCTGGGCCTGGCTGTGCTCCCTGACACGCTGGGCTGGGCTGTGCTGGGACCTCCTGTCACCCTGCAGCGCACGGCACAGGCTGCTGCTGCCGTCTGTCTGTCCCTCATCTGCGGTGGCCAGCAGGCCAGGGGCTGAGCAGGCAGCTGAGTCCCTCCTCCTCCCTGGGCACCTCCCCGGCTCCCTGCCCAGGTGGGATTTAAAAGGGAGGCAGCACATCTGCACCCCCACCCCAGCCGCTCCAAGAGAGCACACAGAGTTGCAGGGGGTGGCTAATGGCAAGCAAGAGTGATTTGAAGAAGTCCCTCAGTGCCCAATCTCAATTTCTAAATAAGTCTGCTTTAAATTACATTGATTTATGATTCACATATTTTTATTTGATCAGTCAGTGGTGCTGCAAACCTTCAGGCACTTTAGGTGTTTCTAATCTCTCCATCCTGTTGGATGGAGGCACCACTTGCAAGAGGCCTTTTTTTAACCCCTGAATCCACCAGCCACTCAGCCAGGACGGGCCACAAACCTGTCTGCTGTCCCCTTACTGGGGCTCTTCTCCTGGTGTGATCATAGCATGGATTATCCAGCGTCTCTGGGGAATATCCAGCACCTCTGGGGTCTCCTGCTGTCACACCACGACACAAGAAACCAGGGTGAGGGAGTTTTGGACACTGCTTGTGACAGGCTGCATCTCTGGGAGTTTACATTTTAACATTTGTACCAGGAAATCAGGTCTCTCTCAGTGTCACGGGGTTAGACAAATACCTGATAAAGAAATAAACCTGTCAAATAAATTTACTTTATAAAGGACCAAGCCCCGCAGAAGCGCCTGTTGTGTGTTTTAAAATCTGCCTCACGCCCTCACAAACAGGCTGCCTGGGACGCTGCATTCCTGTGCACTTGGGAGCCGCTGGCAGCAGAACAGGGACCATCCTTGGGGCTGTCCCGCTGTGATTCAGCCCCAGCTGCTGAGCAGACCTGCTCTGCTAATCCTCCACATCCTCATCCCTCAGCACTGCCTGGCTGAGGGATGGGGCTGACTCACCTTGCTCTGCCGCTAAAGCAAAGCTGAGGAGCACCAGAGGTGACCTGAAAGCAAACACTGAGCAGCAAAGGCTTGAACTTGGTGGGGTGTTTGAAGCCCCGGCAAGCCCAACGTGGGCTGAGCTGAGGCTGTGTTTGAGGTGATCTGCAGCTGCAGAATAAGCCTGGGCAAGGACTTTCTGGATTCCCCCAGCCTGCTCTGCCTGTGCCCCATCTGCTGCACTCACAGGACAGCCTGGGAGTGCCGTGGGTTCCTTCCCTCCTGGCTGCTCTTGTTTACTCTTAAATAACCTTGAAGGCAGAGACGCTGCTTTGTGTCCGCAGAGCCCTGTGCTGGTGTGAGCCGCTGCTTTCTGGGCAGTAGCACACCCTCCCTTCTCCAGGGCTTCCCAGCACACAGAGCTGCTGCTTCCCACCGCCCAGGCCGACTCCCAGCCTCACAAAGCACCTTTCTGCTGCAGCCTATTTGCATCTCTTTGTTGATTTTGCTAATCAAGCTCACTCCTGAGCCTTTGAAAACAGCAGTACTCAAAGGCACTCCATCTCTTTGGGCACGGCAGCCATTTCAGGAGAGGTAACCCCTTGGGGACCAGGCAGGTTTGGTCCCTGGGCTGTTCAGGGCTGTGTTGGGAGCTGGTGGATGGGCACAGCATCCAGGTTTGGGAGGCACGGGCTTACCCAGCTTTCTGAGCCAAGGTAATGCCACACTGCCACCAAAAGGGCAACGCTTCCCTGGCTCTCCCTGACCCCTTGCCCTGCTCCCAGACCCAGGCAGCCCTGCCTCCTGCCCTTGCAGGGGATGGGCTGTGTCCCACCCTGTGCATCCCACCCTGAGAGGCTGCTGGGTCTATCTGCTGGCTTAGTGAGTGCACCCAGCCCCTGTGGGGACATTCCCAAGCACTGCCACCAGCTGAGCTGGCCCTGCAGGGAGGTGACTCGGATCCCCAGATGCTCACAGCAGCCAGTGGTAGCACAGAGAGGGTCCCTGGGCTGGGGAAGCTGAGTAGGGCAGGGCAGCCAGGCAGACACAAAGCCACCCACCCTCATGACATGGAGCTAGGGCACAGAAGGATGAACTCACTCTGGAAACCCAACCCCATCCCTTGCTTAACTGCCCATGGGCTGGCCCAGCCCAGAAAGAATAATTACATTTGTGTAGACTGGCAGGTCACAAAGAGACTTAAAAGTGATATTTACCCAGAAATGCCCTGAAGTGGGGAGACAAGGTACCCAGCTTCAAACTCCGTGTTTCCCTCAGTGCTTTATGCCATCAGCTCCAGCAGCTCAACCCCAGCCCCACGGAGTGGTCAGACACCAAATGCCCACTAAATTCCTGTGGTGCTGGAGGAACTTCTCCTCAACAAGCACCACAGACCACGGGCAGGACACGTGGCAGTGGCAGCCCAGGTCTCCCCACTCCCAGGGCTGGGCTCTGTGGTTACCAGCAGCACTTTGAGAGCAGCCAGGCCAGGCTGTCACAGGAGAGTCCCTTTGGCACACGCTGGCTCCAGCTCTGAATTTGCATACTGTATTTGCCAAGGGTTATTAGTGTTGATCAGCTGTTAAATAATCTGCCCTTTTCATTTCATGAGGCCTGTCAGGACTTGCCTTCACGAAGGCTTTGCTTAAACAGGAGTTTCATGGCATATTTGAAAAGGGTTTTCATTAGGTAGCCTTTTCCTTGAAATTTCGACAGCTACAAATACTAAACACTGTCTCTGACATCATGAGCATCTGCCACATGTGTTGCCTAACCCTCTACATGCTCAGAGTGTGGAAAAGCCTCAGCCACAGAGCAGTGGAAATTGGGCTGCAGTCCCATTGGCACTCCTCACTGTGCCAAGGAAAGACCCGAGCCAGGAGATGAAGATAAAAGCAAATCCCACATCAGAAAATGAAATTATGCCCTGTTGGAGAAGGGCACTCTGAGCTTGCTGTACACAGGTTTTAAAAACAGCCTCACCCTGCTCTGCACCTGCAGAGATGGAGTCTTTGGGGTGACTGATGGCTGAATTTCAGTGTCCTTGGTTTTATCTGTGTCTCTTCAGGCCGTGCACCCTTTGCAATTAGCCAGAAACAGGAGCTCCAGAGCCTGGGCAGGCTGGGAGCACAGCCCAGTGGTTCAGGGGCTGGCTTGTGACTCACAAGGGAACAGCAGGATGGGGTAAGAACCATGTTTTGTGGTTAGGCAACACCGTCAAAGGACTCTGGAAAGTCAGGTCAGGAAGAAACCTCACTTCAGGACTGAGGGGAACTGCAATAACCAGCTGGTTTCCTCACATGTAATTATGCCCACTACCCTGCAAATTTTTAAAAGAGCCAGAAAGGAATGAAAAAATGGATGTGGCAGTAGGGATCTGAAGAGGGGGGTGCTGTGCATACTGGACAGTCTTGAATAGCCCAGTAGAAAAAAGTTGTGCTACCTTGCAGGCAAAGGACCTTCTCTGTTACCAGCAAATGAAATAGAACATCTGCCTGCAGGACAGCCCCACATTCCACACCTCCCATTCCTCTCACCTGCAGGTTTTGAGTGCCTGCTGAATTCCAAGGGCTTTTCACCACGGTTCCTTCAGCGCAGGGGAGGAAACCCACGGTGCCAGGGGAGTTTGCTGGGGACATGCTGGGGACAGAGCTCTGCCCTCCTCCTCCTCCTCCTCACCAGGGCTGGCCCAAAGCTGGTGCCTAGGTGGTACATCCAGGTGGTGGCTGCCTGCTGGCAGAGAAAAGGGCGAGCAGGGAGGTCCCTGAGATGGCCACGTTTTCCTCAGCCATGCCCAGCAGGACGGGAGGGTGGCAGTGGGCACCACAGCCAGCTCAGTCTTCTTTCTCTCCCACCACTCCTCTGGGGAGAAGAAACAAAAGCGACTGAAAACCAACCAATTTGGCTGTAACGAACCATAAAACATGGGATCAGCTCTCCACCTCTGGGTCACCTCGCCAGCAGAGTGCTTGGCTGTGCCTTGCTGGTGCTGCCTGTGTTACGGTCATCAGGCAACAAAGCCAGCATTTAGAATTGACTAATTGATTTGTACATTAAATAAGTATTTGTGCTCAATTATTGGCAGGTTTGTTAGTAGATTACTATTTAAACAATTGTGATATTTTAAATTACACGTTATTTTTATAGATGCATATTTACTTGAAAAAAGAGCGCCCCTTGCATCTATTAACATATTAAAAAGAAAATAAAACATTCAGGCTGTTATAATGCACAATGTGGCATTACTCTGGTACTTTCCCTAAGCTAGGGAAATCTTATTTGTTTAATAATAAGTTAACCATGAATATGCAAATCTGCATCCATGCAGTACCTCACTGCTGTCACTATTAATGAGTTGCAAATTAATGTGACAACAAAAGGAAAATCTATTTAGTGACAGATTTGTGGTTCCTACCTGGCTCAAGAGAGCAACCATCTACAGACACGTCAGGCTGCTGGAGGAAAATGTGCACATGGCGTGGACGGGGTTTTCTTCAGGACTGGCAAACCAGAAACAAGAAATGGATCTCCTCACCCCAGGGGCAGGAGGCAGTGCTGCTCCTGAGGATCCATCACACTGCACTGTGCCATCAGGGGAACCCATGCAAGGCTGAAATGCAGATCTAACAAGGCTGATGCAGGTAGACATCATGGTGGGATGCTTAAAACATCATCTTCTTCAGATCTCTTTGGAGATTTTTACCCCTGACCACCACTCCAAGTGAAACTTGGGTTCCTGTCATCTCCTTCTGCTCCTCCTTCTAGCAGAAATGCAGTGGTGAATGAGCACGCTGAGAAAAGATCTGTGTCTTTACAATTATGGCATTCAGCTCTTCTCCCTTGTGCGGTGGCGCCAAGCCCTCTCCTACCACCACTGGTAGGTGGTAGTAAAAAATAAAATATTTTTATTTTATACTGAAATAAAAATAAAAAAAATATTTTTTTTTTCTGCAAAAAAATTTTAAAACACAAAATGCTATTTTTCCAGTTACCTTGGATGTGTGCAAGTTTAAAGCAATAATGTGTGCCTTTTCCCTGTGCAAAGTGATGATGCTGAATGTTTACCAGCATCCCCACAGAGCCTGGGAATGGCAGCTGCCTGCACTTACCACTCCCTGATACATTAATGCTCAAATGATGGGTCTCCTCTATAGTTTCATTATTTAGCACAGAAATGAAGGGAGGAGTCAGCTTCAAACTCTTTTGATTCATGGAGTGGGCTTGGCTCCTGGGAGTAGTTTTTAAAATAATTTCCATCCTGCTCCTGCTAACTAAAACCATAGAATCATTAAGGTTGGGAAAGACCTCCGAGATCATCAGGACCAAATGTTAACCCAGCACTGACAGGTCCACCACTGAGGCATGTGCCTGAGCACCACATCTCCCCTTCCTCTGACCCTTGCTTGCCACTCACTGCCTCAGTGTCTCTGGCACAAGGCTCCAGCTCAGCCACCACAGCAAAGCAGAAGAAATGAGGAGAGTGGCTGGAGGCAGAAATGACCCAAAGAGGAAACCCCCAGGGCTGACCCCACTCTGCAGAACTCTTGGGTAAGGCAGGAAAGTAAAGGAGAGGTTCCATATTTTGGTCCTCAGCAGCATCACTTATCTCAGGGGAGCCCTCCCAGCACTGCCTGTGCTGTGGCTCCCCCTTATCCTCCCTGCCAGGCAGCCAGCCTGGAACTGGGTATTCCCTGGGATTTCCCAGCTAGCAACAAGTGAAAGTTTGACAGAGGAACCTCTTTGAAGCCAGGTTCATCTGCCTGCTCTGGCTGGAAACAGGGTTTTCCCTATTGCACCACTGGTTGTCCAACACTTCCACAGGGCAGCACAGACTCCCAGCTGGGCAAATCCAAGTGGTAAGCAGGGGAAATTCAAGGAAACACCTTGGCTTTGTCCCCAGCAGCATCAACACTGCGCTTTCACCTTGCAGAAGGCAAGTAACAGGATCAGCATGCTTTTACCATCCCCAAAGGCTGCGTTTCCATTTCCTTATTTTTTTATTGACCTGGAGCAAAGCCAGCAGTGTGAAGCAAGCGTGTTTGGCCCAAGCAGGATGCAATGCACAGGAAAGGGCTTTAAAGGAGAACAGTGTGAGATCAGAAGCTGAAGTGCTGAACACAGCCCCCACTGTGGGCTGGCTGGAGCTCGCCCAGCCCCAGCTCTGTGCCCTGCAGGACCCACACAGTCCCAGTGTGGCCAGTGCTTCATGCCCTGCTGGCACACTGCCACCTCTCCTCTCCCAAGGTAACTCTCCTGGGCTTGCCTCCTGCAAAATTTCACCTGCATTCAGCCTCTCCTGTGACAACCTCTCCCAAAGCACCCAGCACAGGGGCAGCCAGGCCAGGCTCCTGCTTCGCTGAACCCTCTGTGCTCCCTCACACAGCGATGTCCCTTTAAAAAATCACATCCCAGAGTATAAAAGGGTTGTGTTATGTCAAGGCACAGCGCTGGGATCAGGTGTCCCCTGCCATGGCCCTATTTTTAGAGCACAGGCGCCTGGGGCAGGCTCACACACACATTACAGCAGCATGAGGCTGTTACTGTATTGAGCACCAGGCAGGAGCCAGCAGGGAGAAATCCCGACTGTACCCGGCGGAGGCAGGGAAAGCTGACTAAGCAGAGATGCTCGTGCTCGGGATTCCTTGAGGAGGAGCTGGCCAAAAGAGGAAGCTGTGACAATCTTTTGTGTGCCCGAGGGGTTCGGGGAGAAATGAGGTGTGCGCCACACCCCCCGGGAAGTGGCACCAAACTGATTTATACCCAGCTCAAGCCATGCAAGCATTGGGATCACACAGCTGATCAGGTAAAGGTGTCTGTAACAATTGCTTTTAGTATTGTGCCTTGACTTTCATTTTCTGGCCCCCTTCTTTCTGGGAAAATCAGGGGGTGCAAGCAGATGGCACTGCAGAGTAGGGGTGTCTGTGCTTCACTCCCCTGCAAAGCTGGAGACTGTTTGAAAAGGAAATCCAGCGTGCCCATACAAGCTGTGCAGGAGAGACCATCCTCCTCCTCCTTACCCCAAGTCTGGAGAAAGGAGGTTGGCAGACGTGTTAGGACTAAAAATTCCCTGTCCTGAGCAGAAATAAGACTTCAGCATCCAGCAGCAGACAGCTGTTGGACCCTTCTCTCGCCTCTTGGCTCAGCTACAAAACCACCTAACCCACAGGAACAGCCCCACTGTAAAGCCATACAGCACAAATGTTTGGCAAAAGACTCAGCACACCACGAGAGGCAGCAGCTCTGAGTCTTCCCCTCCAGGGCACCTTCAGAAATGTTCTCCCTTACCTTCAGCCTTCAGGACAATGCAGAAACTCCTTCCCAGAGGCTTCTCCCAGAGTGAGCAGGTGCTCTGCTCAAGACCCTTTGAGTGGGATGCTGGCCCCCATCAGAAGAGCAGAGCAGTTTAAACACCTCAGTGGCAATTGGCTGTCATAAAATAACAGCCCCTAATTACAAGTCAGGAGTTTGAGTTCACAGCTAGAATTTCCTTCCACAAGGGGAAGGCAGAGAAGGTCTGCCCAAGCCCAGCATCATAGATAGAAGTTCCAGAGCTGCACAGAAGCGACATTCTGGTCCTTGTCCCTTTAAATCCTCCCAAAATGTGCTCATAAGTTTAATGCTCCACATTAAAACTAAAGCATTTCCCCTGATACTATTAACTTCCACTCTGCAGACTCCGTGGAAAAGAGAATTCAGCCAACTGAAATTAAAAGGATGTCAAAGGAGGGGAAATGATGGAACCTATTCACAGTTCTTAAAAAGATGGTGAAGAAAGTATTGTGAACACCATTTCTAAACCCTTGTCCCACCAAAAGCACAAACTTGATGTTTTCTTGTAACATGGAATTCAGAAAGCCAATATAGTGTACCCCAGATTTCATCAGCTGCTTGCCTGCACGTCTACCAGCCGTGCCCCACTTTGGAAACTCCACCTTCCGTTAATGAACATTAATGAGATGAAGCTCATGTCACAACCAGGCACAGAGTTAATGGGAGTCACTTTAGCCTCTTCATTTCTCAACAGTTTTATTGCCTTTAAGAAAATTTTTGTAAAATATAAATACAAAGGCAGAAGATTTACTTACAAAGTTAAAACACAGATCTCAAACATAAACACACAATTCAGAAAATTTAGTTTATGTACAGTTTCAAGCAACTTCAACATATGTTAGTTTTTCAATATTTTACAAGGTACAGAAAAAATAGTTCAAAGTCTTCTTTAAATAAAGAGCATAAAATGTTTAAACATATATAAACAATCCGGTTTGATGTGTGAAAACTAAATTTCACAGCTTTTAAATTAGGATATAAAAGTTCTTACAATTAGTTGATGCGTATGGATATGGTTTAATTTATATTACAAACTATTGAATTATATTCAATAGTGCTTACCTGGCCAAAGCAGGTAATTCTGTAAACAAAAAACCGAAAATAATATCACCAAGTGCCTTACCAAATTCTATCTCCCAAACAAGCCACACGACTTTGATCACATCACCTAGAAAAAGTATGTTCTGTGTAATCAGTGCTTTGCATGAAACAAAGTCAATGTGTGTGGGTGTGTTCTTTAAAAAAAAAATGTGTTCAGAGTAATAACAAACTTATCCCAAAGCCTGTGTGCATTTAAAGAAACATTATATAACAATTTTTTGTAAAAACTGATTGAAGTTAAAAAAAAATTCTTCCAAAATCCATCCAACTGGAATTCAGATCTCTTATATAAAGGAAAGATATTTTCATATTTAATAGTGTCCTTTCTTTACAGAAACAATTTCATTTGAACACATATACATACAGAAGTAGCTGTATAGAGCACTGTACATTAAAGGGCCTGATGGTTCACCAGAGGATGTCGAAGGGAGGCTCCTCGTGCGGGTGCAGCCAGTGGAGCTCGGAGCCCAGCAGAGTCTTGAGCTCACTTGTGAACTCCACCAAGTCCAAGAGCTCTTTGCTCTCTGGGTTAAAAGCTTCAAGGTCCGTAGCACAAGAGAACAACTGGCTGAGGGAAGTCTGTTTGTAAAACTCTGCCTCTGTGATGGTGACGACCTCCAGGTTGGGGAAGTTGCAGCGGAAGATGCGCGAGGACATCTTTAGCCTCTTCACCACGTCCGAGAGCAGGAGCCAGTTCCGTGGTCTGTGGAAGCACAGGAGAAAGGCTCCAATAACTGACATCAGGTCTCAGGATTCCTGACTCTTCCTCACATCGCAGTGGGACAAACCCTCCCCGATCCCACACCCACAAACAATCCCTCTGAAAGCAAGGTTGTTGCCCAGGGGTCGAAAATAACAGATGAGCAGGTGTGTATCTGTTTATTCAGAGTACTGCTGCCTGCAGCTTTGGGAAGGGAAGATCTAGGATGCAGGGGCACTGGGACCTATAAAACCTGGGCTCCTCAGTGCCCATGTGTGCCAGCAGCCACCCCAACTCAGACACCGAAAGGTTAGCCTGCCTGAACTCAACTGTCATTTCACAAATAGGAGATGGCTTATAGTTACAACCACAAAATTCAGCACCCCTGACTTCCAGAGAGGCTTACATAGAAGTCAACAGTAAGTTGGTTTTTTGTCAGATAAACAACACGGTTTTAAAATTCAGTCTTTGTACTTGTCCACTTCAGGGAATTAAGTTAGATCCATCACCCATGTAACAAAAACATACTAAAACCCACACCCCTGCATGACCAGTATTTAAAACTAGCTGTCATCAAAATTGGTGCAAATGGCCAACAACAGCCACTAACAAATCTAATTTATATCTTGCATATAATAGATAATACAACTTTCCAGGTCTTTGCTTATTAGTAAGTATCATAGGATCTTCCCTAAGATACTCATTTGTTTGTATCCCTAAGATTCCAATTCAGAGCTCTAAACCAGTTTTGCTACAAAGTCTAGAAAAGCAGTAATGGTGTAATTTTGTCATGCACAAAGGCATGTCCACTCAGCCCCAGAACAGAAAAACCCATGGAATAAAATTAACACTGTACAAACATCATACCCAAATTTAAGTGCTAGAAGCACTTCTATTTTGGGAAGTTATAAACAAGATGCCTGTCTGGGATGAGGAAAGGACTTTGTGCTCAAACATCACTTGTCCTGCTCTGGAATATGGCAGTAAAAACTCAGCCCTGACAAACCAGCCTTTTCCTCTTTCACCTCCTCTTAGTTTATTTCCTAAAAACCACCAGCAGTTACAGTATTGATCTCTCATTTATGTTACATAAACACAAACACTTTTCCCCACCGAGACAAACTGCCACCAGCCCAAGCAGATCATCCCAGCTGTTTTTACCCCAAAATCTGAATTTGTTCTTACCCCTGAGAGAGACACACTTGGATGTTGTAACACGGTAAGGGAGGCTCATCCAAAAATTCAAATTCAAACACATCACTGAAGCCATCTTCATCTTCATCACCTGGGCCAGGAGGATTTGCCAAGACATCAAATCCAGATTCATCTTTTGGATCTAAATAAAATTGAATAAAGGTGCTAAGTCAGCAATGAAAAGACTGTTGCAGGTCTTGCTTTTTTCCCCCCAATAACGTGATCTGTAAACAAAATCAGTTTGCTTCCTTCCCAGCTTCCTCCACCACAAGAACAAAACAGCCCCCACCCCCACGTGCCCCGTGTTTTTAAAGTCTCTGCATAGAAAGAAATAAAGGGCAACATTTGCTCACCGCACACAGAGCTGCCATAGAAATCCCAGTACAAACCAGGGTCATCCACACTTCGACCTTGCAGGTCAGTTAAATACTCTGGAGAGGAAAAAACAACAACAAAAACATACTGATGAGAACAAAAAGCTGGCAAGTCAGGAGACTGCACGTCACAGAGCCTCAGCACCTTCCATCAAATAATCCCACACCATACCCCTGGCACACATGCTGCAAACAACAGCATATAAACACCATGCCCCCACATCAAATAATGACCCACCACATCAAATAATCACCTAAGGTCTAACAGGGACACACCCAACATTAAGCTTCAGATACTGAGGGCAGTATCTTATTTTTGTGGAGATAGGGTGTGCCACATTTATTGGCCTTCACAATTATTCTGGACACCAACTTGAGGGTGAAACTGTGGCCCCAAATAAACAGATGAAAAAGGTTTTTCTACACAGGTATGTTCAGAAGATGTAGTTCTTTTCTACAGATATAATCTGGGAGATTTACAAGCTGAATTGCTGAAAAGATACTGGGATTCAGGATGCTAGGAAGCCAAAGATACTGGACTTTACTGGAGTCCTGAAACACTTGTGTGCCTTCTGTACTGCACCAATTAAAGAGGTAAACAGATGAGTACTTAAACTCATGGACTATGAGCACTGCAAACATGCCCAGAGGTAAGTTATTAGGGAATGCAAGTGTCTTCATCCAAAACTAAGAGGAAAAAGAACCCTAAAGCCATGTTATAACATGGATATGTTTAAAGCCTTTAATGTATTTTTACAGTATTTCAGGTATAAAACAAGGCAGAACTGGCAAAACCAAAAATAGTCTAAGACCATGGGAAAACGCAAGTATAACAAACAGCTATGTGAATTGCCAAGTTTCTTATTTTCATTTCAAGCAGAAAACTGAAGGCACCAAAACAGCCCGCTGACCTCCTACCCACCTATCAAATCTGACAGTGCAATAATCCCTATGACTTATTAAGAGTTTCAATCAGAAGGAGCCCCCAAGCATGGCTATGCTTCCCACCTGCAACCTCTGGGTTTTTGCAGGCAAGGGAGGGAGCTCAGCCCAGCCCACATCCCCTTGGCATGAAGCCACCCCTGCCAGGCAGGAGGGATTTGGGGGACAGAGAACAAGCCCCAAGGACCAGAAAGCCCCAAGCAGGGTGGGCACAGACCTGTGAGGAAGGTCTCCATGAGCTCACTGTGGGTCATTTTCACGATGGTCCTCCCAGAGTAGGTTGCAAGTGTTGGATCAGCACCATAGGACAGCAACAGGCGGACAATTTCCAAGTGGTCGTTTTCCACCGCGTCGTGGATTGGTCTGGTGTGCAATAAAATAAAAACCACAGAGTTACATCTTGACTCAACAGTTTTATGCAAATATTTTTGACAAGAAACTTCTGACTGTAGATCAAAGCTATTTATAGAAAGTAACACTATTAATACAGCTGCCAATCATCTTGCTGGCGGTTTTACTTGCACATCATCCCCCTCCCCTCTTGTCTTCAGTCAGACTGCTCAGGGCACATATTTCTGTTACGTCTACTCCTTGCTGCACACATTTTCGAGGGACAGTAAAATAATTACACTGCTGTAACAGAAAGCAGGAGTTTGTGTGAAGCCTCACAAACATCATTTTGCTGCAAGTCACTCTAGCGTTCCAAATCTCTGCCACATAACAGCGTGTTGTGGAGCAAGGCTCATTCAGCCTGCCTCTGGGCAAGCAGGGAAATCAGTTACCCGAAGCTCCTAAATTATGTACACAGAAATAAGTTATGAAAATTTGCTAGGAATTAAACTTCCGTGCAGAACATCCTCTTTAAACAGTACTTGTAAATACATCTGCAGCACAATTCAACCCTTCTAATCAGAGAATAGAAAAACATGTTATTTTAAGTTGTAGTCCACCCAGAAATTAAAGCATTTCATGCGGCGTGAGCAATCCATACAAGCTCGACATAGATTTTGTGAGCCTTCAGAAGGATTATTCATTAATACACAGGCCTGCAATTCCAGGTTTAGAATTCCTTATCGCTAATTATAAATCGCATTAACTTCTGCCTTTAAAATTGATTATACATAACGGGGAGTTGTCTGGAAGTAGAACATATTACCCTTCAGACTAATGAAGATGTGCTAAAATCCCATCTTTTCCTTAGACAGCAAGAGCAGGGAACTAAAAGCAGAGCCCAATGCATGGGCAGCGATCATGGCAGCCCAACTCAGCACAACATTCCTCCTTTGCACTGTCAACACTGCTGCCCCCAACAAGGCTGTCAAGGGAGCTTGTATGAAAAGGCAAGGAAGGACTTTCACCAGGATCACACACTGCCTTCCTGGAAAGCTTTCACAGTGATGTTACCAGGGGAAGTCACTTGGAAGCACTGCCAAGTGAACCTCTCTGCTCCCTCTCCGGATCTGCCAAGCAGCACTCGGCTGACAACCAGGGCTCAACTCCCTCCTGCCAGGAGGTCACATCCCACCACTCCTGCCTCTCAGGGCAATGTCCCCTCAAGGTCACCACTGCTTTGGCATGACCTGGCACACACGAAAGCTCAGGACAGAGGAAGGGGGGATCAGATCAGTCAGAAGAGGATGGCACACCACTGTCTTCCCATCTACCAAACGGCACTGCTGGTGGGAGAGGGAGGAGGGTGACTCTGGTAAGTCTCAAAAAGATGTTGCAGATGTATTTACTCCAAGTACTTTCCATAGTGATTTAGGGTGACTAACATCTGCTATACATGAAGGGTTCTTGCTTGCATCCATCTTGCTGGAAAGCTGCATGTCGTATCAGTTTTGACACACGCACAATATACTGACTTGAGGAGGTGCGCCTGGGGACTTGGTGGTTTGTTCCCTATGGAAAGAGGGCTTATCCCATGCTGCCTGCCTCCCATACACCCCATGCCACCAACAGAGTGAAGAAGCAGGTGGTCCTCGAGCTGCTGAGCACAGTCCTCAGCCCAGCTTGCGGCAATCCTCAGAGCCTTGGCAGCAGAGAGCACAACGTGGATACCTTCAAAGCCCAACACCCCGCTCTTTGGAAAGCCACCTTCACATTTTGAGACCAGAGAGGTCCATGAGGATCACTGCAAAGCATCAGGATATCCTTTATCAGTTTCCGAGGGAATGCCTCTAAAATAACACTGACACTGCTGCCTTTGAGACAGACAGTGTTGGAGGAGCCGACATTCCCAGGATTCCCCTGCAAGTCTCACCCTCCCACCTCCACCTACTGACTCAGCGCTTCCCCACAGGGAAGCATCACATCCAGGATCTGGTCAGTGCTACATCACAGAGTCACATCCCAGGTGACACCAAGCAGGAGGCAACAAATAACAGAGGTGCCGACACGGGGGCTGCAGAAGTATCGAGTGTTTCTTGCTGTCAGCGAGCATCTGAGGCCTGAGCTGCTGGGTCACGGCACTCTGAGCATCTACAGCAGGAAAGGTCAGCCCTGCTGCAAACCCTCCTGTCCCCCCCTGGGCATGAAGCATCCCTGGCTGAAAGTCTGGCACCAGGCACCAGGAGCAGATCAGAGGCTGCTGCCAAGTGCTGGCAACGCTCTTTCTCCCCCACTCCCTCGCTTCGCTCGAGTCTTTAATTCTGAACTCATTTTAAATTTTATTTCAGAATTACGATTTTCTGGTTTTGGGGACGGGGTTGAGGAGTGTTGTGGGATTATTGGTTTGCGGGTTTTCTTGTTTGCGTTTGGGGTTTTCTTTTAAACTGACTTACCTAAGTGGCTTTTGAAGCAGTAATGAATTCAAGATGATCCCTTAACTTATTAAAAACAGCATCTAAATCACCGCCCAGTGTTCCAATTGATTTAACGACACTCAGACGAGTTTATTAAAGGGTGCCTGGGCATTCCCCAGGAAGGCAAAACTGCAGCACATGGGCTGTAACCCTGTGATGGAGCCTCCTTCTGCCTCCTTGCAGGTCACCAAGCCCAACGTGGGGCTGCAGACAGAGGGGCAGGCAGAACCAGATTCGTCATCCCAGAGTACACAGGGAGGCTGCCTGGGCATGAGAGGGAATTTATAGAGGCACGGGGAAGGAAAGGCGTAGTAAGGCAGCGCGGAAGGAGGAAGAACAATAAATAGAAGGAAGCAAAGAAAACACTGGCAGGGATGGAGGGGGGGTGGGCGGGGAAGGAGATTCCCCATAGATAAGTTAAGGGAGAAAAGGCCAAAACAGAGCACCGACAGACTCTTTCACTGGCTAGAACAGCTTCTTGGCAAGCTGACGAGCGAGACCATGCAAAGGCACAGCTATTTGTTTGCTTCTCCCAGCAGAGCCAGCAGAGGAGGGAGTATTCTTCAGTCTTGGCAGAGTTTAACCATCCTCTTTGTAGGATGCAAAAGCAACTACTGGAATAGGCAACTTTTTCAGATGTGAAAATAAAAGAAGATCCCTGGGAGTCCTCTCCTGGGCTGCTCTGCCATACAATCTCTTCCACCCTGAGCATCGTGGAAATAAACACTCTCTATCCCTAATGGTACAGTTAACGTAGCACAGCTCGTTTCTAAAACAAACCCTTCAAAAGGCCCCAGAAGGAGCTGAGGACATTCGAGAGCTGCAATATCCTACAAAAGACACACATCTCAAACCCTCTCTTGTGTACCGCCGAATCCTTCCTACTATTTTTACTTCCACTAGAGTTAGGAAAACAATTCACTGGAGGGTTTATCATTCCACCACCAAAATTATAAACTATTTAGACCAGTCAGGGTTTGCTCTCAGCCTCTCAGGCACCACCAGAGCTCTCCCCACTGCAGTGAGAGGGAGCGGTGCCATATTTTGGCGTTCTGTTTGCATTCCCAGCCGCTCTGTTACGCAAGGCAAGGCTGCCCCACGGAAGGGGCAGGGCAGGAGTGGCAGGAGGGCAGGCTGGGCTGCCTCTCCTTGAACGCAATTAGCTGCTGGAAGGTATGGCTGTGCCAAGACCAGCTGAAAGGACACAGGAAGAGAGCCATCTTGGCATGGTCCTCGCAGGGAAAAAAAATAAAAATAGGCTGAGCTCATCAGCTGCCAGCGGGAAGGATACAGCGAAACTGGCTGCAGAGAGAGGATCTCGCCAGAGAACTCCGAAGCAACGCGGAGCCCTCGCTAACAGGCAGGGGATGTCTGTATTTTTGGCACGTGGCTTTGTTGCCGTAATGGCAAGGGTTCAGCTAGGGCATGCTGCAGAGGGGTAAGAGGAGGAGAACGGCGAGATAAGGCCAAATACAGGCGGCAAACAGCCTTGCTAATGTCAGTCCCAACACCCCTAGCGGAGCTACTGCACTTACCCGGGTCCTGTCGGGGAAGGGAAGCTCTCACCTCTTAAGCACGGTCTATTATTATTTATAGGTAAGACGATTAAGAGCCCTTAGTGACTGCAGCACCTCGGAGACAGGTCTTAAAGATCTCCGGATTCTACAATAATCTTTGATTAGGCACTAATTGAGCAGCAGAGTGCTTGTGTATTCAGGGTCTGCAGGCACTGCATGTGGTCCATCAGCATAGAGTTTAAGGGGAAAAACATCCAAGACCTACCACATTTAGCCCGGCCAGATGTGCTGTGAATAGGGCAGAGAGGGACATCCTGTGCCGAGCTGGGGTGAATGAAGAGGACTGCACCATTCCCAGACATTATCTCCTCGCTGCCCCTACACCAGACTGGCATTTTGTTTGTTTCTGGCTTCACCGAGATGTCTGATACCACCAGGAAGCAGAGGCTGGACGCCTGCCTCATCCCAAAACACACACACAGAGCCAGCACCATGATCAGAGCACCCGCAGCATTTGAGAGAGGCACAGACTTCACAGAACTTTCCTGCATCCTTCACATTCGCAGAACTTTCCTGCATCCTTCACGTTCACACCGACACCCTGCACAGACCAAAGCCATACCCTCACCAGCCACAACTTTTCAGAATGTCCTCCAAAAAGCCGATGGTAGAGGCAGCAAGGAGCAGAGCCCAGGGTTCCAGGTGACCCCCCAGGCTGCCTCCCCAGCACAGCTGTGCTCGCACAGCACACGCAGCTGCATCCATCCATTGCAGTTACATCACTCCTCCGTGCTGCTTTGCATTAAAACAGACTGAACAGTACCACACACATCCACTGCCACCGGCTGCAGGCTTGAGAGCATCCACAGCACCACCAAAAGTACCTCTGGATAAGTGAGGTGGCAGAGGGGAAAATAAAAAGCCAATTCAGAGTCGTTAAAAAAGCAGGGGAGAAGGACAAGTCTCAGATGGTGCGCTTTTTGGGTTTGTTTTGGAGGGGGTTTTGTTGTTATTTCTAAGGGTTGAACATGTTCTGGATTTTAATTTTAAAAGCAACACACCAGAGGAAGACTGACACATCTTTCTTCCTAAAAGTTAAAGGAGAAAAACCTTCAAGAGAGAAATGGGACTTGTCTTACGAACGTCCTAACTTACTCCACAGAGACAGAGAAGTATGACCCTGCCAAAAGGCAGTGCATTACACAAATCCAAAGTTCCTTACACAAACTTCTGCTCTCTGTCCTGCCCAACTCAGACCATCTTTCCTCTGTGTATTAGCTGTGTTCTGGATTCTTGCTGTCTACTGGGCAGCTTTCCAAATGAAAAGTAAGTCTTGCCCTCAGAAAAGAGAGGCAACAGCACGCTGAGTTCTGACATTACCATCTATGATCAGATCGTCATTATGTTCATTTCTAAAATCCATTTTCCCAAGAACAACTTTTCAGGGTACACTGGCCAAGTTTCTTTCTTGAAAATCAGCTCCATCTGTGACTAGAAATCAAAGGTGGGCTCGGAACTGGCGGGTGATTAAGACTGCTCAGACGCTTCCCAGGGATAATTTTCTATATAGGTTATTCCAGCGAGTGAGACAAAAATAATTTAGGGTTCTTTTTGAGGTAACTCACCGCTGTTGCACAGGTCACATATTAAAGCTAAAGGCAGCAGAAAATGCGAGGCTGTTTGTCAGCCTGGAGAGCTCAGAACTCTTTACAAAGACGTGGGCGACAGAGGAGGAATCTGACAATCCAGTCGGGGTTTTAATGTTTCTCCAAAAAGCTTTCCTTTGGGCTGTGATGGGCTGGTGATGGGCCGGGAACAATGGACCATCATGAACTTTTAATGGACCATCCTAACCAGACCTCTTTTTGTTTTCCTGACTCCTCCCTTCCCAAGTTAATAAATAAAGAGCTTAAAAACAAAAGAAGCAGGCTCTTAGTTACGCTAATTTTACCTCCCTGGCTATTTGGATGGTGATAGGGAAGGCGATAAACCATTTAAGATAACAAGCTGCAGGAGATTCGCAGAATACAAAGACCTGTCCCCAAAATGCACAGACTGAATAACAGCTCTGCATACGCTCAGGACAAGTTACCCCAAGGTCAGCCTCACAGAGGTGGTCAAAGAGGTGCTTTAGGAGATACACAAGAAGCTTAAAAAAAGGTCCAGAGCAGCATTTTTTTTCTCCACAAAGCTAAAAAGAAAAGCTCACTATCTATTCTGCCAGCACAGGAACTAAGCACCCCTACTATTCTGTGAAGGAAACTAAAAAAAGGCTAATTCGGGATTAAAAAAAAGAAGAAAAAAAAAAAAGAAACCGTAAATCCAAAATATCAAATGAGCAGATAGTTTAACAGTTCAGCAAACAACATTTTTATACAGCACATACAGGACTCGCACACCCGATGGCCACAAAAGCCTGAAGTGCTCTCCAAAGTAACCCTGCTAACAAGGCTAACTCCACTCTTTTGGCACAGCTCAAAGGACCTGCAGGGCACATGAGCAGGGCTGCAGCTCAAGTATCACTCCTTCCTGCCCTGCAGCTGGCAATTCCACCGACTAACAACAACCAACCAAAGCACAACTTATTAAAATTCCCAGAATCGAAAAGAAATTACCCCGAACTGGAGCCGCAACAGAAGCGTGTCCCCGCCGCTTTATGAACCAGAGAGCACAGGAGGCCACAGAGCCCCGCACGGCCCTGCCCAAGGACCAGCAGCAAGGCTGCGTGACCTGCCTGGGTGGGGAGGCAGCACAAGGGGAGCATAAAGGAGAGGCTCAGAGGGAAGGGAGGCACAGAGAGACGAGGGGGTGCTGCTCACCTGGTTCCATCCTGGGCGCTGCAGTTGACGTCCGCGCCGTACTCGAGGAGGTGCCGCACGATGCTCAGCCAGCCCCGGGCACAGGCCTCGTGCAGGGCACAGTAACCCGCGTTGTCACGGTGGTTCACGTCACACGCCTTGCTTTCCAAACAATACAGAACCACTTCCTGCAAACAGCAAGGAAAACGGACGAACACTGAGTTATTTCTTGCTGGGTAAGCGCGCGGATTTCTCTGCTTGAAGGAAAAGAGGGTAAAGACAAAACCCCTATGATTTGCTAAGTTACCCTCTATGAGATGGGTCAGTCAAAAGGAAAATGAAAGGGGGAGCTGTTGACAGTCCTGTCTGTTCAGGAGACACAGCAGAGACTTCCCTGAGCAGACTAATTTGGGCAAAGTGACACTGAGAGCTCCATGCCTTGCAGGACCCTGTAACCCCCAACATCAGGAACTGTCACAGAGGGAGAACACAAAAATTTCACAGACAAAACTCATAGTGTTCCACTTCTGAGAACTTCTACATGTAAATCTAGTGGGAAGGTTGTTACTCTTACATCTGCATTTTCTTAACAGAAAATTCTGCAAGTGCAACAGCAGCACAGCCAACGTCAGTTTGATTTTAAAAGAAAAAGTGCATGACCCGAAACAAAACACATTTAAGACACACAAAGGATGGTTTGCTATCAGCAAACAAAAACCAGCCTGGCTCTATCGAGACTGGGGAAATCCCATTTTCACCCACCCCGGTTTTCTGCATGCAGAAGTAAAGGCAGGCGCCGGGTTCCAATAAGGAGCCCGGCGCCGCAGGAAGCCGTGTGAATTTAACACAATTCATCTTGCAGTCAAATCCACACGCTCCAGAGCCTGGGCCAGGCTCGGCTCTGCACTGCCCTGCAGCCTTGGAACAATGACTGCTCCATCACTCAACCGAAAATTTGGGATGGTGCGAGTCTTCCTCGACTCGTGCCGGATGCAAAAGAAGGCAAAACAAAACAAAACACATTTCTAAGAGATGTTCAATGCATAAAATAGCCCCCACGTTCCCAGATTAGTGGTAAACCATTAATTTTACATTTGAGTGACATCCATGCAAAGCCAGAAACGGCACGGAGGGGGCGAGTGCTTGTTTAGCCAAAGCAGGAGAATAAAACGACGTCGGGCGCAGCGCATTTATTCCTCCCGTTTCAAAATAAACCAGAAAGCCCGCAATAATCTGTGCTCTGGGTACACCTGACTCGAGAGCTGGTATCCAGGATACAGCATGAAGCTGCTCTTTTAGCAGGCCCTCCAGCCAGGCTAGAGCTGAGAGCTAATGAACTGCCTTTCCCAGGCTCCAGAGCATCCCCTCCAATGCCACGGGGGATGCACCCACCCACCCACCCACCCCAGTGCACCCACAGGACCCCCACAGTCCCACCTCTCACCAAACAGGGGCTCTGAACGCTCCTGCTAATCAGCCCAAGCGCCAAAAATCACTCCAGAACAGATCCTCTTTACCCTGCACATGCTCAAGCCCATAAGAAAGGGCTGTGCAAAATTGTACTCTGGAGGTATGAATTTTCCTTCAAAGCAGACCACCCTGCCAGGCAAATTAGCAGATGGATATAGGTAGCAGAAGCAGCTGCTGTATTCAGTGCCACTTTTAGCATGCAGTTACCATTTAAAATAGACTTTGCAACTCAAAATAAAAGATGTTTCATCTATTTTTGTAAAAATGAAAGACTCGTCCTAGGGTGGAATACCTACTACTGGACAAAAAAGCTAATTTTGTCAGGCAATTCTGTGTTCAGAGGCTATAAGAAGAATGTCATTAACCACAAAATGTAACCGTAAAGACCATAAAACTCTACATTGTTAATTAATTAAATGCCTCATTAACTTTTTTTTAACATTATTTATTCAATTCACAAAAAAATTGGCCACCAATGCCAAATACAGGAACATGTGGTGCCACAAACACACTTTTGGTTTCACAAGCATTTCTTGCTAAGGTTTGGGGAAGTCTGTGAGAGTGCCACAGGGCAACTTAATGTCTGTTCAGGTGCTCTATTTAAATCAGCATTCTGAAAATCACTCACAGTTAATCCAAAGAGTCAAACTAGAACATAACCAGACACCTCCACCTCTGCTTCTTGCAGTTTCTTAGCCAAACTGCAAACAGCCACGTCAAAGTATGCATATATATATGCATGGCCCATCCTCGTATGCAATGAGCTGCCCTTCTTATGTACTCCTTCTCCAGGGGAAGAGCTCAGCATCCCCCAGGCCCCAAGAAGCACTACTGCCCCCAACCCAGCCTTAAAACACAGCCCTTGGGTCAGGCATTATATGCTGAGCTTTAACACTTCCCCCAGCACCACACCAAACCCCTGCAGTGGTGTCCATTCCTGAGCAGGATGCAGGAGATCTGCAGGAGCTGTGCAGGGGCAGGATGGGGCTCTGCAGCTCCTGCTCCTGTGGCAGTGACACTGCATAAGCCCTGCCTTCCCCTCTGTTTAAATGCCCTCTCACACACCACACACTTTGCTAGTTTCTCTGCCTTCCCAGGAAGGATTTAATAACAAACTGACAGGGAACTTCCCAAGCCCACTGTCGTGGTTTCAGCCCAGCCAGCAGCCTCACTCACTCACTCACTCACTCACTCACTCACTCACTCACTCACTCACTCACTCACTCACTCACTCACTCCCCCAGCAGCAGGACCAGGGTGAGAATCAGAGAAGCACAAGGGTCAAAGGTGGAAAACTCATGGACTGGGATAAAGACAGTTTCATAGGGAAAGCAAAAGCCATGCATGCAAGCAAAGCAAAACAAGGAATTCATTCACTGCTTCCCGTGGTTGGGCAGGTGTTCAGCCATCTCCAGGACAGCAGGGCCCCATCTCCACTTATCAGTGACTTGGGGAGATGAACAACATCACTCCAAATGTCCCCCCACCTCCTCCTCCAACTTCACACTCTGATCCATGATGTCCCAGGGTCTGGAATATCCCTGTGCTCAGTTTGGGTCACCTGTCCTGGCTGTGTCTCCTCCCAGCCTCCCATGCACACCAGTCTCCTCACCAGTGTGGCAGCAGGAAAAGCAGAAAAGGCCTTGGCTCTGTGTAAACCCTGCTCAGCAGTAATAAAAACATCCCTATATTATCATCATTTTGCTCAGCACAAATCCAAAACACTGCCCCATACCAAATACTGAGAAGAAAATTAACCCTACCCCAGCCAAAACCAGCAAATGCAGACACACACCAAAAAGCAACGAGGCAGAAAGACAGCCAGTGTTTCCTCTCACATCAAATTCATTACACAAGCCTTTTGTCATTTTTTTCCCAAAAAGACTCTGCGCTCCCTGTAATTCCCTCTTCACAAAAAGTAAATTACAGTTTTAAGACTACCATTATCTCAAGTCATTTGTTTCAAATGGGGAAAACAGAAGGGATTCTGGAGCGGCCATACATTGGGATGAGTTGGTAACAT
>NW_005054374.1:2611074-2611546 GCF_000277835.1 Geospiza fortis
GGCCTGGCGCAGAAGCCTAGGAAGGGAAAGGCAAAGCTTCCCACCAGTTTTATCAGGGATTTCCAGGGCTGAAGACCATTTGCTGCTCTGTCTTTAAGCAGCCTTGCTGGCTGCAGCCCTGCAATTTATCTGAGCATACATGAGCCACACTTCTCCTTCGACATTTCACACTCGGGTCAGCTTTTCACACAAAATCATGTGCACTCGTGTCCTGCTTCCTGCAGTGACCTGGGGCACATCTGCACCAGGACAGCAGGACACAGCACTGGCACTGACAGCAGGACACAGCTCAAGGCCTCGCAGCATCGGGCTCCCCACGGGTCCAGCAGTGATACACACAGCCTGCCAGCACCTCTGCGTGCTGAAGGCTTTGGAGTGGGATCTCTGCACAGCCTCGGGGCATCCCTGCTGCAAAGGCAGGCAGGCTGCCAAGGGCAGGCACGAGCTCATCCGGTCTCAGGGCAGCACAGCA
>NW_005054374.1:2611582-2632394 GCF_000277835.1 Geospiza fortis
CAGGCCTGAATCAGCACTCAGCTCCCTCTGCAAGCTGTGTCCTGATGATGCAAACTCATCTGCCTCCCCTGCCACGGAGCTGGCAAAGGGCTGCTGCCATCACAGCAGCCAGGGAAGCCCCATGTGCCCACCAGGGGTTGCTGCCCTGCTAATGGGGATGGCAGAAGTGACCTGTGTACTTGCCACAGGTCACAGACCAGCATGTTACCTTGACTCATCCAGATTTTTCTTCCTTTTTTTTTTTTACATAAAGGAATGTCTTGACCATTCTCATTCTTTGTGCAGACAGGGGAAATTCAATTCAATTTTCTACTAATTGCAGTAGTGCCATCACAATTAAGAAAAACCCCTCAGCTATGGAGCTTCCATGGATGATCCAACTATCACAGCCCACCATGGGCCAAACATAGCTCCAACAGGGTGACACAGCCACCCACCACTGAGCCTCAAAAAACACAGACAACATCAGATTCTGGCAGCAGTCTGGGAGCATGGACTGAGCTGTTTCCCTGCCCTGTATTCCACCAGCAACACAACCAACTGCTGCACGGCCAACACCACCTGAATAATCAAATCAAATGAGCTGAATATTTAAGCCTATTAAAAACACTGTGTTCACTTGAACTTTTGGGTGAATTTAAGCCAGAAAATGAAAACCCCCCGCCAGCTGATAATGGGAAGGCATGGTGGCACACAGTGTTACTCACAATGATACCTTGGTGAGCCTGGGTATCCCCAGCTTTCTGCAAGCAGCCAATTTGATAGCAGAGAGCTCCTGCTATCAGAGCAAATGGAGAGCCCTGGGCCCCTGCTTGAGCAGGATGCCAGCCCATCACTAAGTTGGGAGCTGCTCCCATTGAGCTGTGCTCAGCAGAGGTGCTGGCCACAGAAAGCCAAGCGCTCAAGCATGCTCACCCTGACAGACCCCATGCAGGAAGAAAATACACACTGATAGCTTGGAGCACATGCTACAGCACATTTTGATTTTGGACCCACAGAAAATGAAACCATTTAAATTACGGAGAATTCCATAGCAGTGTTGTAACAGCCACCTCTCCCAGCTAGAGCTGAAGTGCCCTGGGTTAGAAGAAGCCTTTGTCTAAGGTAAACAAAACCTTCCCAATAAACCCTGCTTTCCAGAGCTGGACAAGACCCTGCTCCACACAAAGCTCTCTCCAGCTACACAAAGGGCATTCCAAGGTTTCAGCAAATCCCCAAGGCTGGGCAGGCCCCACCTGGACCTGGGCTGATGCCGCCTTTCCTCATGGGGCTCAAGCCCAGCTCCAAGGTCCAGGCAGCCCCCTCAGCAGCACAGCAAACCCTGCAGCCATGCCAAGGGCAGCAGTTGCTCTCTGCAATGAAACACCTCTGCACCAGATCTGAAACCGAGCAGCAACGATGCTCATACCTACATGCCCACATTTCCCCAATAAAAGCGTGCTTCAAAACGGCCGAGCTAAGGGATTCATCGGTTTCTGATTTTTGTAGCAACAGGGGGCCCCTTTCATTAGACAACATTGTTCCAGCTACACCAAGCAGCTCCAGACGCCGAGTATAAAGCATGCAGAGTGCTCCTATGATGTGTCTGATCATGCAAGAGGACACTCTAAGCGCTACATCCTGTGTCACATACCAGATACTCCTTGGAGAGAAGAACAAAAATAAAACCCTTCTCCTAAACTACACGCTCTTCACAAACAACAAAAGCAGAAAACATACAGCTCATTAAAGATCACCATAAAGATTACTTGGGAGGAAAAAAGAAAAGAAAAAAAAAAAAGACATTCGTTCTGTTTGCAGATGGTTTATATCTAAAGGGAAGTGAGGGTTACCAATAAAACTTTACCCTTTGCTCATTCCCGTGGGATGCTGCTCACCCTGCATCCCTGCCAGCTGACCCAGCAGTGGTGGGGAGCCATTCCCACAGCAACCTGCCTCCAAACCCCCACACCAGGAAAGGGAAAGCAGCAGGGGAACGGGGGCTACAACTTTCAGCGACCCAACCGAAATCCACTAACTTTTGGAATCCAAAAGAAAAGCCCATCCCACGGGGCGCCGGGGGAGCCTTACCTCATAGCCCAGGCGTGCCGCGCGCTGCAGCAGCGTCTCCCCCGCGTTCTTGTTGACGATGAGGCGCCGTGCCTCGGGCGGCATGGGCCGGCTGGGGGTGCTCTCCGGGCCGGGGCTGGCCAGGGGCAGCTGCGGGGGCGTGACCTGTCAAAACCGTGATGGCAGGGGGTTTTTTATCTTTGTTTGCACAGTACTGTGATGGGACTGTGTTTTGTCAGCGAGGAATTAAGACTTTTCTACTGGTATTTAATTTTTAAAGGAAGACCCGCTACAGCTTTTAAACACGAAATGCTTCACCCTTGTAACAGTGCCTTCAACTAAGGTTAAGAAAAGCAAACACAAAATGTGCAAAGCATCCACAGACAAATCCGAGCGCAATCCCCGCTACCCTGCATGCACGACAGTGCGTTAGTTTTAAGCAAGCTGGCTCTGCCTTCTCAGAGGCTGGTGGACAATTAAATCTAAATAAAGATACCTTATCTTCAGCATTTTCGATATCTGTGGTGTCATCCCCTGTCAGAGATGACCTCCTTCTCCTCTCCTGCAGTGCCAAGTGTTTTGTTTTACACTGACGTTTCCCTGATGGCTTCTCACACTCGCTGTATTTCGGCATCAGAGATGCATGTTGGAAATCCTCCTCTTCGTCTGTGTACAGCCCATCTGTCTTCCGGCTTTCTTTAATTTTCTGCTGTTTGGCAGCCAACCTCGAGGCTGGAGTACAGCTTGGCTGAGCCTGCCTTTTGCTGTTTGCATTGGTGGATGAAAGGCTCTTCATGTGCGGAGACACCGGGAACACGGGCAAGCCTAAATGGGAAGGGAAAGGCATTACACATCGCATGGTGCGTTAAAAGGAAAACGCATTGCTAGCACTTAACACAAGCTCCTCCACTGCTTAAGAGATCTACAATTACATTTTCAAATCGTTAATATTTTAAGCGTTCCACATCCAAACTGTAAATAGCATCTCGCCCGTTGACGCTGCTCTAACAGTTATCGGGCAATCATAAAAATCCCTCAATGAAATGCCCCACGCAGGTGCTGGGCAGCGCCAGGGCCGTGGGGATGCGTGCCAGGCCAGCTTGGCAGTGCCACAGCCCGGCCACCACGGGCAGAGTGGAACAGCTGCAGGGAAAAACTCGCCTCCTTACCTAGGACTGCCTGATCTGAAGGGGAACCAACTCCTCCAGCAGCCTGGGCCCAGCCTGGCGTGTCTCAGTGCAGACACGGGGATGGCGAGGGAAGAGGGGACAGGAAAAAAGGGGGGAGCATGGATCAGATTTTAATGGGGCAGTGTGCTGGTTTTGCATCATGGAAGAGATGTTTTGGGAGGGGTGGGAATGTCGAGCTTAGTCCCAAGACAGGGACCACCTTCTCAGCAGCATTTTGACTTCAAAAACAAGCCCAGAGAAGACTACTCAAGGAGCTGTCCCTACAGAAGCTCTGTGCAAGCTCTCCATCAGAAAGCACAGGGATTTTGCAGGAAAAGCAATCAGATGGTTTTTTCCCCCAAAAACTGCATTCACAAATGAGTCTTTCTGGGATGCTGGGACAGTAAGGCCAGTGCTCTGCTGCCTGTGGCAGGATACTGGCAGGGCTGGGTTTTCTCTGGGGGTTAGCTCCAACAAGCTGGATCCCACAATCTGGGCCACATGCAAAAAGCATGGTTAGTTTTGGGGTTTTTTTTTTGGAGTGCAAGCAGGCTTACGACAAAACAAGGACAGGAAAGTTGACTTTTTATAGTCTGAATTTCCCTTGGGAAGAGAATTGACGTGACCTCAGAACCAACTGCTCTGCAGAAAAATTAAAGGTTTCTAGAAAGGAAGGGACACTTCAGCCAAACAATACCACACCACCAAGGGAAGGTGTGGAAGAAACTTTGAGAACTTGAAAGAGGCTCCCTTGCTCTGAGAAGTCTCTGAAGTGATGCTACTTTCACAATAGAAGAGATGGCAGGAGCAAATAAGCAGGTGCTCAGAGGGGAGACACCCTTACCTAAAGAGATTCGGTCTGGAACCAGTTGGTAAAAAAGAAAATAAAATCTAGAATCCTCTTGGTGGGCAGTTTCACACTTTAGTCTTCCTTTAAATAGATCTGTGAAAGCAACTCACAGAAGGCTTTCTAGATTAAGGATGAAAACAGAAATCCCTCAGTTCTTTTGAGCCACTTTCTAGAAAAAGACGCATACCACGGCTTGCCAAGCAGATGTCAGGGAATTTATGGGACACATGATGTGCAGATTGTTCAGCAAAAATCATGTAAGTTTTTCAGGCTTTGCAATACTGAAGGAAGGCACCTAGTTGTAGGCTGAGCCTATGGATGCAAGGCTGTCTTTCCAACTCTGTAGACAGCACAAAGTAAGGAGTGTTTAATTCTCATGTTCCCAACTACCCTAATTGAGTAGCGTGTGAAAAGCCCAATTCCAATACAGAAGTACAATTATTGCCTACTTAATCACTTACTAAAGCAAAAAAAAAGATGGAAAAGATGGAAAGCAACAGTGAGGAGCTCTGGTGAGTGCAAATGGAACAAACAGCTGCATGCAGAAAAACTACAATAGAATGAAAAACTCACAGGTCTGGAGAAGGACAGAAATACTGAAAGGATGGAGGAAAAAAAAACAAACACAGGAAGCTTATCTCAAAGAACTGCAGGCTTTCCCATGCAGACATGCCGAGGCATTGAAAGCAGAAGTTTAATCACCACAAAAAATGTGTTCTCCTGCCTGCAAACTCCACATCAACTCTGTGCTTCACTCTGACCCTCCACAGTGGTGACAGCAGGCACCAGGCTAAACGTGCACCGGAGCTGAGAGATGGAGAGCAGCTATGCTGTGCACCCAGGAGCTTCAGGATCAACAACATTGCAAGATGCCAGCACTACACAGAAAAAGCCAAGCATGAGCCTGGGAAATGCAAGATAGCAGGGGCAGAAAAGCAGCAAGTGACTGATCCTGGAATCCCACCCCATCTTCCTGACCACGTGAAGAGAGAGAAGAAAAACAAGAGTGAGCAGGAATATACCTAAATATCCATGGAAAAAAAAAACCAAACCAAAAACCCCATAAAACTCAGGCCTCTGACTGATGTGGGCTGTGGCAAGTCTGACTCAGAGCAGGACCTGTCTCCCTTCCTGCAGGAGCGGCTGCTGCGAGGTCCACGTGGAGCAGCAGCTGCTGCCGCGTCACCTGAACGCTCCTTGTTCAGCTCCCCCAGCAGCTGCCTCCTCCTGCCTGCCCAGCCCCTGGCTGCCACACTGCCTGCAGCCCCAGGCAGCTCCCAGGGGCTGGCACATGCTTCCCGGTGGGCGAGATCCTCTTGGCTCCTCTCCTCGGGGCTGTTGTTTCTGCGCTGCTTTGGTTTTCTCCTCGCACGGAGTGAGCGGCTGCGGCTCCCTGGGGAAGCATCGGGAGATGCTCCAGCAGTGCAGGGTTATTGCTCAGCTGGGACCCCAGCAGAGGCTGTGGCTTCTGCCTTGGTCATGGGGCTGGGCAAGCAGTGTGGTGCCCTGAGGCAGCAGCATCCCCATGTTCATGGACCTGCTGCACCCCAGAGACCCAGCATGGTAACAACACTTTGCAACAGGATCACAGAATCGTAGAATGGTTCAGGGTTGGAAGGGAGATCATCCCCTAAAGATCATCCAGTTCCAACCCTTCTGCTGACACATTCCACTTGATCAGGTGGCTCACAGCCCCATCCAACCTGGCCCTAAACACTTCCATGGATGTGGCAGCCACAATTTCTCGGTGCAGCCTGCTCCAGTGCCTCACCACTCACAGACAGGAATTTCTTCCTAATAACCTAATCTAAGTCTACTCCCTCTTAAATCTGCTACCACTTGTCCTATCACTGTATGTCCTTGTCAAAAGTCCCTCTCCAGCTCTCTTGGAGCCCTCTTTTAGGTATTGGAAGGTGCTATAAGGTTTCCCTAGAGCCTTCTCTTCTCTGGGCTGAACAAGCCCAGCCCCCTCAGCCTATCTTGACACCAGAGCTGATCCAGCCCCCTGATTATCTCTGTGGCCTCCTCTGGACCTGCTCCAGCAGGTCCATGTTTCCCATGCTGGGGGCCCAAGAACTGGACACAGCACTGCAGGTGGGGTCTCACAGGAGCAGAGCAGAGAAAGAATCACCTCTCCTGACCTGCTGCCCACACTGCTCTGCATAAACACAACTGGAGTAACAGACCCAGAAGTTAGAAACCTCCACAATCCCAGAGATTTGCAGGCAGGAGTGGCAAATCATCCTGCTGATGTTAGACTGAACCTTCAGAGGCACAGAGGCAACCCTCTTGTCTGTTACAGCCAGCTCCTTGGGATACAACCAGCTGCCCAGCAGCAGAGACTGCCACAACTGCAGGCAGTGCTTGAGCACAGAGAACAGCTGCTCCCAGCCCCAAACTAAAAAAAAAGGCTGCAAGTGACAGTGTACATTCTTATATTGTCAGTCTCTGCTTGTTTAAGAGAAGTTTGAGGACTAGTCCTGAGCAACACAGACAAGCTGCAAGTCTCCATCTCCGTGAGACTGTCATGCAGAGGATGCTCTGTCACACAATGGGGAAAAATATCCTCATCCCAGTCAACTAAGAATGAGGAGATTCAAAAGTTTACACTTCAACAGGGCTGGAGAAGCACCAGCAAAATTATCTGAATGATATCCACTGTCTTTGTACAATGAACAGGAAGGCACTATTTAGTCAAGTTTATGGTTTTATAGCAGCTTCCAAACCTAAGAGGTTTTTCATAGCCATAGGGCAACTGAATCTGAATGCCTTTGGGAATGGTGCATAAACTGGGAGCCACCTCTTTTTCTTTCCCAAGGCCATGAGGCTGTCCCTGCCACAGGAGGGATTCCAGGGGAAAGTGAGAACATCCTTACACAATACAGCTTCTTGTTTGTGACCCTGGTTTAATCTCTACAAGGTCTCTCTCTCTGAAAGTACTAAGGTGAGGCGCAGGGGTGTTTGAGCCAATACCATGCTCACCCAGGCAGCACACAGAGCAAGGAAGTAAGAGTCAAAGCTCCTTTTTGTCCTTGGTTTGTTAATTTTTGTTCTCCTACTGCACAAATCCTTTTGGAGGGATCCTTCCCCATCAGTAAGCATCAAAGTTTGGGGGTTTCTGTCCTCAGATAATCCTACCAAGGAGAAGGACAGATGAGGAGCTTTAGGACCGAAGGGAAGCTGGTACTTTTGCCTGTGACTGTGTCAGAGACACTACCAAGGAAAATCTTCACTGGCACAAGATCATCTGGACTCTGTCCTTTCCATGGCGTGGGACAAGAGAATCTACTCTCCTCATGCTTCTCTCTTTCAAGGGGATCTCAGCTGAACTATAGTTAGGCCAGCTGGAATGTGAATGTGTTCCAGGTGGTGAAGGTCCCAGGTTTGTGAAGGAGCAAGGAGCCCAAATGCCATACACGCAGCTCCTGCTCCCAGAAACAGTCTTTCCTCAAAAACAAGCAGAGCACTTGGAGAGGTAAGAGCAGGAAAAGAGAAAGAAAAGGGGATTTTCCCTGTGCACTGTGTGATTCCATTCCCCATCAGTTCTCCAGCCAAGCTACAGCAGCAAAATGTTGCAGGGAAGGAGAAAGGCACCAGAGCAGAAAATGTGCCCAGGGGCTGAGGACAGTGAGGACAGGAGAGTGACCTGTCCATCCCAGTGAAAATTTGGCAGATTGTATTCACAGCCTTTCCCCCAGGATAGGGAACTGACAGAAATGGGAGGGAGGATGGGGAAAGGAGGAAGTGGAGTCAGAGGCAAAGAAGAAGCCAAAAACAAGCCAAGGAAAGCTGATATGCTTTGAGGAAGCAGCCCCTTAGGAGAGAGGTGCTGGAAGACCTCTGCCAAGGGGCCGGGAAGTGGGGTGCAAGGGGTTTACAGGATGTGCTCAGGACAAACCAGCAAAGCATCCTTGGCAGGAGGAAGATGAGCTCTGCTCTTGAGCATATGGCCTGGGAAAGGTAGGGGAAGCCAGCAGTGCTGAGGGTGCTGGAGGAGTTGGGTTCCTGAGATCAAGAGCAGCTGTAGATGTGCTGACACTGCTTTAGAAGCTCACAGCCCTTCAAACCCTACGTGGTTAAACACCCTTACACCAACTAGCAGCCCATTTGCTCCCTCTCTCACCCAAAAGCATTTTGTGCCCTCCCCAGCTCTCCTCTAAAGATAAACTTCATCTTCGCATCGTCTACGAAAATATTTAAAGCCAAAACACACACGCACACACACACAAACACAGAGTTACACACACATACACAAACACGTTTTCTGGTCTGACAAATATCAGCTACAGTGCAATTCTTAAAGAGGAGGTGTCAGCCCTTATAAAAATGGACATCTACAGAAATATATATATAGTTAAAAAAAAAAAAAAGAAAGAAGAAAAAAACTCTCAACAATTCCTTCACATCGGTGGCAGCATGCGTCACTGTAAATGCTAAAGCCAGCTGGTTTCCCTAGTAGTCTCTGCATACCTTGTTCATTGTCACTTGTTTTGAGGGACTCTTCAGACCAACTTCTATTGCTTTTGGCCTCTGACCTTTTCTTGGTGTGCCTTTCTTCTGTGAAGTCTTTGACCTTTGCAGTGGCCTCTGGCTGAACAGCCTCAGCTAAATCTTTCCTGCTTTGCCGGCCCAACTTGCCGGACGGGGATCTCTCTGGTGACACCTGCTGCTCCCATAGTTCCCTAAGATGCTGCAGGTGACGCTGCTTTTTGGGATGGAGCCCTGTTAATTCAATGCACACCTTCAGGTTGGTCACCTCATTACAATTGGGCTCTTCTAAGTGGTTAGAGGAATTGTTTGTCATTTCCCTCTCAGGCCAGTCATCTAATGGAAAAATAACTAAAAATTAATCAAAAAGCCCCCTCAACTTAAAACAAAAGCTACATTTCACTTTCGGGGCATATAGTCTCAGCTTTACCACCACACTATGCATTTTAAAGCTTCGCTCATTACGGGTTACATGCACTACAGGAACTTGCACTGCTGTGGCTACAGTGGCCAATGACTAGTGCTTTATCCTTACATACCAAGTCTTTTTATATATACATATATATATACACATATATATACATACATATATATACATATATATAATTTAAAGTGAAATGACAGTGCTCACATTAGTAACTAGCAAGTTCAAAAATGGAAACACATTAAGCCAAAGGGACGTTCCTTTCACAAGACATTCCTTGAGAGAAACCAAAGCAAAATGCTGTCTTACCTTTGGAGCTCTTCTTCTTTTTTGCTTTTGATATAACTTCGTCCTGCAGTTCATCCACAAAGCCTTCATTTTGGCTGCCATCATTTTGCACTCTCTCACCAGAGTGTTTACGTTTCCTGTCCAGACGTGGACATGAATGTTGGCCAAAATCTTCTGTTGGCTGGTCTTCTGCCTTTTCATACACAGAATGTCTCTCTAAATAACATTTCTCATTTGAGAGATCTTTTTCCTCTGGAGTTTCAAGAAAGTGACCTCGGTTGTTTTCTGTACTAGTAAAGTTACCTAAAAATAAAAAACAAACAAACACCACAAGACCTAATAAATACAACACAATTCACTATGAGAATAGGCTTTGCTCTCTGATCTCTTCAATGTCATCTCCATCATGAATTACGGCTCATGAGGCATGCAAATTGTACTTGGGAACAAGTCTCCTCTGCCCAGCCTAAGGCAGCAGTTTTCTCAACAGTTAAGCACAAAACTCCCAAATGCACACTTTGTGTTGTTTTTACATTAATTTAAGAAGCACAATATTCACTATACTTGTATCCATAGAAACATCACAATATGCTTTTTTAAATAAAGAAACATCTTTAAATACTGAAAGCACAAACCCTTTTGAGAAAGCAACCTCACCCCCCTAAACTGTGGCAAGTAACAGTCCAGTTCAAAAATACCTTCTGATGACAACCAAGTATTAGTCCTCCCTTAATTCCTAATCTTTCACTAACTTCTCCCATCAAATTGCAGAGTCTGACTTAAAAGCATTCATCCCTTTTTCTGGAGATATAAATGGGATACAGAACACGCACACACGGACACAGAAATACCACTAAGAATAGCTGTGATATTTTGCAAAAAAGTACTACTTGAATCCAAGGTTATAAAAAGGCTTCTTCACTTCAAGTAACCAACCAGTCACTGTACCTCACATGATCTCTGTCACCTCCTTTTAAAACAGACCTCACTTTTTTCAAGGAGTATTTCCAGCAATAGCAAGAGGGTGAGCTCTGAAAAGCTTACTAGAAACTCGTCAGACAAATTAGCCACAAAAACACCCATGCTGCCTTGCCCTCACCAGCTTCAGCTTCCCTCCAATACTGTTTGCTCTAAGTCAGAGACAGCCTATGCAATTTTAAATGGATGTCTGATTTAAAATTACACTTAATCACCATCTTGAGTAACGTTATTTTCTTGGGTTTAACCAAACTAGCAAAGGCAAGGTTAGGCAGAGATGCAGTACGGACTTCAACACAGACAATCAGCTCCTATTTACAACTCTCACAAACAAGCTGGGGTTCTCACGTGTTTTAGCCTCCTGGCTGACCAACACTCCACACCTCTGCCACTGTTTGGCAAACTGTATGTTCCATCCTACTTCCCCATGGCTCACTGTCCCTTTTCCTCTTCCTCCTTCCTGCCCTTCCTCCTTCTCCCACTTCCCTTCCTGCAAACACATTTGCTGGTTTCCTACCTGGACTCCTGACAGCTCTGCTGCCCTTCTCTCCTGGGGATCCGCTCTTCCTTTTACTCAGTTTTTTACAGGTTGGCCTGTCCAGCCTGGCCTTCAACTTCTCTTTCCCCTTATCAGGGCTGAAACTGCTCCCCTGCAACCCCTTCTGTGCCCTTCAAGACCCACCACTGGCAGTGTCTGGAAGCAGCCCAACTCAATCCCACCTTATCTTGACAGCACCTTCCTACAGCTCTGCCAACCCCTCCTGGTTTCATGACCATCCTCGAAATACCTTTTGTCAGCAATGGAAGGCTGGGGGGGTTGCGAGGGGAAACTTCCCTGATGAGTTTTCTCCTCACCACAATCTGGAAATAGCTCCAAGTAGCACCAAGGGCTCTGGAAATGTTTGTCAGCACCAGAAGACACCCCAGCATAATTTTTACACTGCTTGGGAAGCTGCCTGCAGGGCTGCTTGTAAAACAGCACAAGATATGGGCCAAGAAAAATCAAAACAAAAGCTGATTTTCTGCAGGCGAGCGGGAGGCTCGGGCTGTTCCGCTGCTCAGCCATGCGATGCTCCACAAGGCCGTCTGGCCAACACATGCTCCTTCCAAGACTTTAAAATGCACTTTGTCACACTTCTTCCAGCCAACAGCGCTGAGGTATTCCAGAGAACAGGTATCTCAGCTTACTGTGGCCGTGCCTCTGAATGGCAGAGTCCCCCCAGACCAGAATTAATCTGGCAGCACCCTGCGCTCGCACATCTGGCACGAGGACGCCGCCCCACAGCTGTGCCCCATAACCACACCAAAAGCACCAGCAGTCCCGTTTCACACAGCATAAAAGCAGCTGGCCCAGCCACGTTTTAAGTATCACAATAGAAATAAATGTGTCTATCGGATTTCATTTTACATTTTTAATGCAATGGGCTATTTTCTTCCTCTCATAAGGAAACATTATACTTCTGTGGTCAGTTTCCCTGAAGAGATCAGGTAAGGGCACTCTCAGCCACACCCCTGCTGTCTTAGAGCCCTCTCATCTCCAGCAGCACCAACAGCTACAAGCCATGGGCTACACCAGGATAGCTTTCCTGCTCCTAACACTGTCTGGCCTGAGAAAAGGCAGGCACATCCTGACCAATTCCCAGAGAAGCTCTTGCAGGGTCAAAGGAAGTAGCAGGCTGTAGGGGGGGGGCAGGGGGTGATGGTCTTAATCTTTACGGCTTGCAGGAAACAGCAAGCTAATTCCAGCCTGCCACCACCGAAAGCAACCTGCTGCAGATTAATTCCTTCTCTATCTGCAAGAGGACTTGGCACGGGGATGTCGAGCGCCGCTCGCTCAGACTGTGCTGAAAAATAAAAGAGGGGAGAGCCCTCGCTAACAGCTTGTCACTGTCAGCCTTCCTCTGAGACTCCACGTGCTGGCAAGAACAGCACACACCTACTGCAGCTCATCCAAAAAGCCCTGGCTGCCAGCAGCTCCGTGACACCTTAGCCTCCGCTGCCCGGTGACATCCCAGAGGGACCCTCAGGGGACAGAGCTCCAGAAATCCCTCTCAAGGGCCACCCGCTGCACGCGCAGCTGTGCGATCCGTGGCTGGGCGGTCCGTGGCTGTGCAGTCTGTGGCTGTGCAATCCATGGCTGTGCAGTCCGTGGCTGTGCGATCCGTGGCTGGGCGGTCCGTGGCTGTGCAGTCTGTGGCTGTGCAATCCATGGCTGTGCAGTCCGTGGCTGTGCGATCCGTGGCTGGGCGGTCCGTGGCTGTGCAGTCTGTGGCTGTGCAATCCATGGCTGTGCAGTCCGTGGCTGTGCGATCCGTGGCTGGGCGGTCCGTGGCTGTGCAGTCTGTGGCTGTGCAATCCATGGCTGTGCAGTCCGTGGCTGTGCGATCCGTGGCTGGGCGGTCCGTGGCTGTGCAGTCTGTGGCTGTGCAATCCATGGCTGTGCAGTCCGTGGCTGTGCGATCCGTGGCTGGGCGGTCCGTGGCTGTGCAGTCTGTGGCTGTGCAATCCATGGCTGTGCAGTCCGTGGCTGTGCGATCCGTGGCTGGGCGGTCCGTGGCTGTGCAGTCTGTGGCTGTGCAATCCATGGCTGTGCAGTCCGTGGCTGTGCGATCCGTGGCTGGGCGGTCCGTGGCTGTGCAGTCTGTGGCTGTGCAATCCATGGCTGTGCAGTCCGTGGCTGTGCGATCCGTGGCTGGGCGGTCCGTGGCTGTGCAGTCTGTGGCTGTGCAATCCATGGCTGTGCAGTCCGTGGCTGTGCGATCCGTGGCTGGGCAGCCCATGGCTGTGCAATCCCACTCCTGCAGTAAGGCCATTAGGGAAGCGGCATCTCTGCACACTAATCCCGGTTGTGTAATCACCCTGCTCCGAGGCGGGAGCAGCCCGGGAGCCGCGGGACGTGCCCTTGCCTGTGCGCTCCCGCAGCCGGATTTCAGTGCCAAAGCACAAAGGTCACTCATTCACTCATTCACTCTCTGCTGGGGACACCCACGGCTGCCAGGCCCTCCTCGCAGCTTGCATCCACACGTCGCAAGCCCAGAGGTTTTTCCTTTTCCCCCCTGGCACAGCTGTGGCTGCCTCACAGAGAGCAGGTCCTATTAATATTTTACCACCGGATTCCGTTCTGTCCTCAAACTGTTTTGCAAGCAACAGGGATCAGACGCAGTGTCTCCCCAAATTAAGATACAAATGTCAACAAGAAGCATGGCAACATAAGCATAACGTGCGTGCCCAACAAGGATGAGGAGAATTTATCTGCTTTTGTTCCCACCACCCCCCTTCCCGTGCCATGTATCTACAACATCCTTTTCTCTGCCTAAGGAAGAAAACAACAACAAAATACTTGGGAGTTCTCGTATCATCATTATTCAAACAGTGGTGAGGTAGCCAGAAACACAGGATAAATGCTGAGTTCTCATAGCAACACACCTCTATGAGTAAGGAGATTAAACTCTTAAATGTGTTCCTTCCTCAAGCCTCCAGTATTTGCCAGTGTCACACCAGCTGTGACAACCAGCACCAACAATTCAAACCATTTCTCACTGTCCTACCAATCTAGAAACAAGGGAGAATTAAGAAGATGCTTCTTCACAGCTGGTTTTTGTCGGAAGCAGTACCTTCTTAGTGCACGGGTTACAATCTCACAAGGAGCAGTTACAGACACGCACAGACAGGCTACCCAAAAAACTTTCTTTCATTTTTCTATCTTCCTGTTGCTGTCAACTGCTGTCAACAAGACCAGACCCTCCCATTCGATGCAAACAAGGAAACACATCTTAGTGTTCAAGCTGCAGATTCTTTTGTTCAAATAACATGGCAGCTAAAAACAGCCTTTCCTCTTCCCTGGAGCAACCTCTCATTGTGCTCACTTATACGCAAGACACCCTTTATTCATCCAAGAACAGTAATGACTATCCAAATGCTAAAACCCAGTATTCAGCAGGGAGATCACAACAACAGTAAGAAATTCCCTAAGATATTCTCAGAATTCAACTCTGAGTATCCCATGGGGCAGAGGGAACCCAGTTGATCTCACTTTTCGCTCCAATTACCTCTGCATGGGAGCTTTCTGCATTTGTTGCATTCTGCCCAAGCCTACCACACTGCACAAACAAGCAACCACCACTCTCAGTGCACGGACTTTTTTTTTTTTTCTTCCACTTATGTCCTGTGGCAGGAAGGTAATAACTGACCAGGGCAAAGGACATGTTTACTGCCTCCATCTTTCATTTGTTCCAGTGTACACACAGCCCAGCAAGAAAAAAGAAAAGCAGGGCATCACCATGCAAAGGGACACTGATACCTCACTACAATGCTAAGATCAATTGTGCAATGTGTTTTGGCACATTGCACCATTTACCTTCACACATACCAACTGCTTTAACTTCTTCTTTATGACCTCATGCCTGCCTTAAGATCAGGCTTCTAATATATTGGGGTAATTTTGCCCAGCTAAGGCTTAAACAGGCACTGTCTCCCATCCTAAAAAATTAAATAAACAGGTGAAGTAATGCTCCCCAGTCAAGAAATTCAGAGTCTGTAGAATTCATTCACTCTTTCACACTCGGATATGATTTTCAGAACCTCTGGAAGAGCTTTGTTATGAACCGACATGCGATCATCACATGCCCGTATTGATGCGTGTGTCCGTGCCAATAGCTTAAATCACTTGATCTCTGAACAATCCTATGACTCATGACATATGCATCCCATAATTTATCATGTTTGTGCTATGAAAATGCACTGGAGCAGCATTGCCTCAGCAACATTTACAAGTCACCTTGGCAACAAAGCAGCTTTGCGGCTGCTCTCAGATGCCCGGTCTGAGATGCCCAGCAAAACCCAGACGAGATGGGAGAGAACTGAAGCACTTCTAATTTACTGATCAGCTTTAATTGCTCATTAATTAGCTAACACGGCTACCTGCCTTAAATTGGGCCTTAAAAAAAAGGCAAAACAAAAAGCTAAATAAAACAAAAGCCCATCTCTTTTACCCTTCTCCAGGAGGCTCAATGCTCAAACTTAAGGAGACTCCCAGTACAGAAAATCACACACTGCCAAGCCAGAGGAAAAGTTTAAGGAACCGGATATTGTGCCTTCGTGTGCTTCCCAAAAAGTCTATACATGTGCAATGCAGCTAGGAAAAACAGCAAGTCCTAGGACAAGCTAAAAAAAAAGCAGTTTCCATCCCATGAAATGCCTCTGTAAGCATCACCTGCCTGTGTTATTTAGGCTTTTGTTGCACGGGCAGGTTTAGAGGAGCCAAGGGGGCAGGCAGCTGCCAGGGCCGATCGGCTCTGCAGCTTGGTGCCAAGCGCGGCAGCGGCGGCAGCAGGGGAGCGCTGGGAGCTGGCTCCGTGCCACAATCACAGTTCTGGATGCAGTTTCCTTCTTCATCAGGCAGGTGAAGTGCTGGCAGTGAGGGCAGAACAGCCCGTCGGTTTCACTCCTAAACTCCCTCCTCACACAGGTAAAGGCACGGCTGTTTCACTTTCAAGCTAGCGCCAGACAAACACCAAACATAGGGAAACAACTTTTCAAGCAGCAAGATCGCTCACAGGAGGCAGAAAGGAAACACGGGAGGCTGCAAACCATCAGCTCATTCCCATTCAGGAGCTTTAAAGCCAAACACACCAACAGCGTGGTCAGAAATTGGAGGCAAAGGGAAGGCAAAGGATCAGCAGCCCTGGCTCCCAGCGAAGGGGAAGGGAAGGCAGAGCTCATCTCCCCTTTGCCAGTCGCTCAGTGAGAGATGCAGTAAGGCTGCTGGTGGCTCAAGCCCCAACACAGAGCCCAAGCCACCACAGTAGAGGCATTCAAGAGGTGTGAAACTCAGCTTCCTGATTTATCAGCTGCTATCCCGAGGGGCAGGAGGTGAACCACCACGATAAAAAACTTTTACTGAGACCTGAATCTGTACTGGGAAGTATTTGCTGCTGCCCAGGCGGGTGTACAAAAAGAAGGAGCTCCCTCAGCAGAACAGATCCGTGCTTTTAGGAGTTTAGACATTTGGCCAAAGTCTGAAATAGCCTGTTAAGTCAGAGCTAATTAGCAGAGGAGAGGAATGAACTAACATAACACTGAACATACTTTCCCTGCTCCCAACAGTTATTTAACAGTCTCAAACAAATTTTAGCCAGCAGATTCAAGTGCCAGAGATCTCACTAAATGGTGAATTTACAGACAAACCATATCATCAGCCTTTTGCAAGGATGGGGGGAGGGGTTTCAGCACACAGATTATGCTCTAACACACATCCTCTCCACAGCCCCCCACAAGCAGCCCCATGTCCCCGAGCAAGCCTGCCTTCCCTCCCCCTGTTCATCCCCTGCACTCCCCTCTCAACCCCACAGCCCATCATCCCCCCTGTGCTGAACCCTCTCTGCAGCCAGAACCAGCCAGCAGGACTGCTGCTGCTGCTCTTCTAGCTTTCCTGCACACCCAGGGTGGGATTTAACAGAGGGCATCACCAGAGCATCCCTGAGGAGCAGGAAGGCTGCAAAGGGGACAGCCAGGGCAGCAGCCTGCCCAGCTCTCAGCTTTAGCACAGGGACTGCAGAGGCAGCTGTGCCTTCCTCCCCACAGCTACCTTGATACAGCCTGGGGAAGGAAAAGGCTCAGCCTGCCTCTCCCCACCCTGCTACCCTCTCTACTTCCACAATTAAAACTTTCCCTTGGTATTTTGCCACGCCAATTTTTGTGGAGGCTGTCGTTTCAGTGATAGCAATGCCCGGGTAACTTGAATTTAGGTGAGTAACCAAGCAAGTACAATTGACCAGCATGCTCTCTGCCAAAAGCATTAACCAAAGACCAGAACAATAATTCAAAGTTATTAAATTGCCTGAATGAAATTTTCTACTAGCCCTACTCATGAATCTCCACCTACCAAAGAGCACACAACCACTGAGTTACACAGCCACGCACACACACACACAGTGCAGTCTGCAGTGCAATTCCCCTTGTTTTGCAAGGCTTTCAGCACCAATCTTTTTTTCTGAGTTGTTCAAAACAAAGTAGCAACAGAAGGAACTGATCCATTCTTTAAATACCCAGGTAAAACAAAAAAACAAAGAAAAGGTGGAAACTGACAGAAGCCACATGCTTACCCAGAGTGCAAACAAAAAAGAAGTGATCTTTCTTACCTACAGTAAAAAATCCCCTAATACCATTTTTTAATTTTTATCTTACTTTCAGGACATTGCATTTTCCATAGTCCTCTGACACCCTGTAACAGCCTAGAGGGGACAGACGGCCCCACAGGGAGTTTCAGACTCTGCCTGCAAGAACCTGTGCCTCACAAACCTCCCAGCCACTGCAGCAGAAGTCACCAGGAAAAGTAACTTCTTATCATCTGGAGCTGTTACTGCCAGCTTTTATGGACAAGCCTGGCAGATCACATCCTTTCCCACTTCCCTTCACTCTTCTGTCCTCCATCCTTGCTTTGAAGACTGCAATATTGGCATATCTCAGTGCTACTGCAACTTCAGGAAGCTGAACTCCTTCTTGCTTTCCTGTCTTCCCCCATATCCTTTCTGTATTTAAAACATAGCCTTGGACCTTTGCTTTCACTGGCTGGTGTAGTATCCCATCAGTTAAAAGGAGGATCTCTCTAAGGCAATGACAGACAGTTAGCTATCTCCTGAAAAGCAGGTGCAATGGCAACCAGAAACTTGCAAGCCCCAAAACAAGCACAGAGGGTACCAGCCGTGGCAACTCAGCACCTGCAGAGGATGAGGTCAGTGACTTTCACCAGCAACATAGCGAGAACACGAGGATTTGCTTGCTTTGCTGCAAGCTGCCATGGCAAAGAGACACATACACGCTTCAGAAAGCCATCTAAATTCGCTTACATCTGTCATTGTCATTTTGGTCAGCAATGGCATCTTCCAGAGCAACAGACTTTGGCTTCTTTTCACTGTTTCCTTTCAAGTTTTCCCAATCTGCCTGGCTGAATCTGCAGACCTCTGAGTCTTTGGTAGCTGTTTGGCCTTCTCTCTCTTTCATCTCCAACTCTGAGAAGCGCATCATTGCTCGCTAGAAAGAGAATTGATATAAAAAAAAAAGTCTTGCAATAAAAACTACTTCATTTACACCTTACCTTATATGAAAGCATTTCCAAAGAAAAATTGACTCAAAACCAGGGTTTCAGATAAACTGCTAAGGGTAGGATTTTAACACACCTGACTTGTAAAACAGTGTTCTAGAATCTTATAAGCAAATAGCCACACAATTCTTTCATATATAAGTATATATATATAAAAGATTATATATAAATGTATATTATATACAAAACAAAAACATTCCATTTGGAGGTAAAAAGAGACAAAAACAAAAAGAAATACAATAAAATAAAATTTAAAAGGAAAAAGAAAACAACAACACAAAACCGTACAATGAATAAAAGACAACCATGGCCCACAAACTTCCCTTTGTGTATTGGAAATGAAATTTAACTCAAAGGTTTATGTAAGAGTCTAGTAATAAAAATTTGAAGAACTGACCTCACAGTAAGCAGCAGGTAGACATAAAATACTGTCCTCTTGTAATCCTTCCATCTATGTAATTAAAATGGGCACTCAATGGATCATTTAGATAATTTCATCCATTTTTATAAGCATAAACCAATTCTTTTCTTAACAATGCAAAACAATTTGGCTTAACTCATCCCTTCATTAACAGTAAAACACCCTAAGAATATTCCTACACAATATCTGTCTATCATCCCTCAGCATCAACCTCAATACACTCCTACTCTTCCCTAGGCGCTCACTTGGAACCAACATTGCCTGAGACCCACTAATGCATGACTGCAACTCCTCACCATCCAATGGCACGTTTGGCATACTAATCAAAACTTCTGGGTATGCTGTGCTGGCTGGCACCACAGGCCACCTCAGACATTACAGCCAGCGCCAAGGTAACATGCATGCCTGTCCAACTCCCCTCGAAACTGCACAAACATTGCATTAACGTGCATTAACATTTGTATCAGATTTTAGTAACAGCCCTTTAAAGCTGGCTAGCCCATACATACCTATAAGCCACACATATTCTTTACATTGCCTCACTCTCATTAATAAACTCTGCTATTTAAAACCACTTATGGCCAGTACGCCCCAACAAAAAAAACGTTCTGGTCTCCCCACCTGCGTCGCTTCTCTCAACTTTAAAAACTCAACTGTGACTTGCAACAGAGAAATAAATACCGACAGCAAGCGCGGCGGGTGCTGGACCGCGCGGGCTCACCTGCAACGCCCGCTGCTCCCGGCTGAGCTGGCTGGAGTCGGCGTAGAGCTCGGTGGTCACACACTTGAATCGGTCACCTACATAACCGGCAGAGTTTGCGATCCTCTTGGCCAGTTTGGACGGCTTGGGTTTCAGCGTTTTGCCGTCGGCAGACTCCGCATCGTCGGCTCCGTCTTTGGTATAGGTCTGGCTGGCATCGATGCTCGGCGGCGCGGTCCCCATGCAGAATGGCTTCGCGTCCTCCTGCACCTTGCCAAAAGCCAGAGCTGGAGCATCGCTCTCGTGCGCGCTTTCCAAGAAAACAGGAGAAGGCTGGACAGCCACTCTCTCTTTAGGCTGGCTCACAGGTAAATCTTCTTTCCTTAAGCCGAACACTGATGAACTCTGGGCTTGCTTGAAATTATAGGTTTCGTGAACATCATTATTTCTTCCAAACTCCTCTCTCATTACAATAAAATCTCTGTGCTGAGACGCCTGCTCTACCTTGTGCTTTGTAGGGTCATTAGTCTGATTACTGCTTTCTGTAGCAAAGCTGGCTTTCGTTACGTTTGCTTCGCTCTTAGCTTCCTGCTCGTCTCGCAGAAGATCCGGGAAAAGGTGTTTGTCGCTTTTTGCAGAGTTTTTACTATGGCCAGAGTTCTGGTGCAATTTCACGCTCTTGTCACCGGGCATTTCAAAATGCATCTTCCCACCGCTCTCCAGGAGCTCTGGCAATCGGCCCCGCAGAGCCGGGTCCTCGTAGCGGACCCTCTCGTGAGACCGTGACCTCCGTTCTGTCTTCTCCTCCTTATTGATTTCCAGAGCTGAATGCTGCAACAGCATGGGGTGCACCATCCCCACTCCCAGAGCATCCTGGTAGGTCATGAACTCCCCCCTCCCGGCTGGCAGGCTGTAAGGGAGGCCGGGTTTGGGAGCCAGGTGGGTGGGGTAGAGGCTGCCGTTGGGCAGCAAGACAGGGTGAGGGTAGACGTGTCCCTTCCCGTGGAGGGTGAGAGGGCTGATGGCAATCCCCTCTGGCACTGGATATGGGAGGTAGCTCCTGGGGTAGGGCAGAGGAGGGGAGCGAAACGCCTCGTTGGGCGGCAGGAAGATGGGGCTGGAGGCCAGGGCAGTCTCGGTCGCCTTGAAGTTGGCTTCCTGAGCACAGGACTTGGCCACCTTACTGCTGTGTTTGGCAGCAGGGGTGGCGACGGGCTGCCCGACGTGCTGGATAACCGAGGCCGTGCTCTCTGCAGAGCTCCGCGCCGTCTTGGCGCAGTCCACGTTGGCATTGGGAGCCGGTGACGCTGACGCTGGCCGCCCCCCCGCCGCCCACGGCCCCCC
>NW_005054374.1:2635719-2639244 GCF_000277835.1 Geospiza fortis
TGCCGACACCGTCCCCGAAACACTGCCAACCACAGCTTCCGTGCCACCCATCCTGGGGCAGGAGGAGCTCCGTGGCTGTGGCATAACCCAGTCCAGTGCCTTGTTTTTCAGTTGGACATTCTTCCCAGCCTCCTCATTGGGGCTGGGACCAGGAACGATCCAGGAGGATGGCGCCGTGCTGATAATTTCAGGCCTGTAGATGGGGCAGCTGTTCCCAGGAGAAATGGTTTCTTTCTGAACGATGTCACCGCCTGGCAAGTGTGTCCCCCCTCCTGCCCTTCCATGCACCAGCACTGTTGGCATAATTTTCTTACTGTGGTCAGACTTGCCAGCAGTTTCTGCATCAACCACTTTTGCCGACAAGTCCAGCGGTTTGTCAGTGACGTCTTTGGTCGGGGTCTGCTTTTCCAGGAGTGGGGGAGACCTGCTATCCTTCCGGTCGTGGCCAGCTTTCCGTGCATGGGGGGCAGATGGAAGGGGTGCCTCCCCAGCATCACTGCCTTTGGGAAGCTTCCCATTGGAGAGGCGAGCAGGTGGAAATTCACTGCCGATGTTCACGTAGGGCTTTGGGAGCGTAACAGCAGAGGAGGGAGAGGTGGTGATCCTGGGGAAATGTTTGTGGAAATCAGCATAGGCATCCCCGACCTGGGCGGGCAGGGGGAGGCGGGGAGATGGCCGGGGCGAGTGCGGCAGCAGGAGTGCAGGATCTCCTGGCAAGTTGGCAGGGGCCGGCTTGGCGGCGGGGACCCGGGGCTGCTTGCTGCTCTGGATGTGGGGGTAGGCGTGCGTGTCCACAGGCGTGCCCGGGCTCACACCCATCTTCCACGACAAGCTCTTATCCGGACAGTGCACCAAAGGTGGGATCGCTGGAGAAGCTGAAGCAGTCGAGAGCCTCATGGGCGACGCCAGCGACGAAGGGATGTGAGGGGCAACGTAGTGGGAGGGAGGCAAGTATAAAAAACGTTCACCGTTCGTACACACGGGCGAGTAAGCCAGGTGCTGTGGTAAGCTGTAGGTGGACTGCTGAGGTAGCAATGCCTTGTACATGTTCAACGAATACTTATTTGGTGAGTCAAGGAAAGGGTATATGGTGGGCGTTGCACCCTCCATGTAGGGGTTTACCCAGGGGAGCCTTAGGTAACTAGCACCATTGACACCGAGGGGACTCTGCCTGTCACCCGCAGCTCGGTCCAAACCCAGTGTCTCCCCTGTCGGGACAGAGGTTTTTTGTATTCCAGGTGGTGTTTTGTATATAGCGCTGAAGCCGTTCGGGGCTTTTCCAGAGACAGCTGCGCTTTCCACCGCTTCAGGAGGATTAGACTTAAACTGTATCTCTGGATTTCTTTCAGGAGTAAATCCCAGGCTGGCTATGGAACCCGCAGCATCCCGCGATTTTTCCGAGCCAAGTCCACACAAGCTGGAATAGACAATGCTACTGGGCACTCTGAGTCCTTCTCGCATGAGCCCAGACCTGTCCATACTCAGAGCTGCGAGGCTGTCGATGCGATGTGCTGTAGTTGCATCCACCTTTACAGAACAAGAAGCACGTTACTTTCACATCTCACTGACACTATTACCATTCAAGCTACAGATAGATCAGCATTTTGGACGAGAAACAGCAACAATGCAAACATGCTGTTTGTTGTGAAAACGTACAGAGGCTGATTACACTGGAAAATGGGAGAACAGGAACCTACAGGGTAATATGCATAACACCACAAACATCAACACCAATCTCTCCAAATCCCAAATTCAAACAGGCAGGAACGAAGGTGTGAGGACTCAAGCAGCCAAGAGTGGGCCCAGAGACAACGCTCAGAGGCACTGCTCCTGTGCAACTGGCTCTTCAGTCCCAGGCCTCCCAGAGCAAGAGGACGTGGGTTGTGGCATGGAGACCAGAAAGAGAAGGATTGAGTGCCTCTCATCCTCCTCCAGGACCTCTCCCTCCACCTCTCTCTGCTCTGGGACTCACCACACCACATGATTCACGGGGCAAGCCATCTGAGGATGCAGCATGAAGAAATGTCTGCCATCAAATTTCCTTCCCACCTGCTGCTCCCCATGTAGACTCAAAGAAAGGAAAACCCCACCAACTTTGCTGGAACACTGATGTTCTTAATGCTTACATGAACTATTTTTGTCACAAATGCTGGTATTCATAACAGTAAAACTAAGAATCTGAAGTCACACAACACGTATCACAAAGCATCAAGAGATTAACAAGATAAATAAACAAAGCCCCAACTTCACTGTTTCACAGAAACAACGTGAATGTGCCCAAGCCCACTAGAGCTGCAACAGGAAAGTGTTTTAATCATTTCTCCAAATGGACCACGTAATAACAGCTAGGGGCAGGAGTCAGTCATGGTGGGAAGGACAGGCACAAATTCATCTGCAGCATGAAGCTTGTGACTTCTTACCACACTGTGGTTCAGGTGATTTTCCTCCCTCAACTCCAGTCTGCTTTTCGGTGCATCAGCATCATTAACGGGAATTTTCCTATTGAAAAACAGAAACTTACTATTTGAAAACATCCTGTGCATCTCAGATCAGTGCAATATCATATCACCTCCATATTTTGATTCCACTAGAGAAGTCCCATGAGGTAACATATTTATCCTTCTCTCTACCCATACATGCTGACTACTTTGAAAAGCAACGACCATTTGAAAATAAGCATAAAGGACTTTGACAACAAGAACACACCAAGTACATCTCAGAGCAGCCTCTTCCAAAGCAAGCAGTTTTTGTCAAGGTCTTCTCTTTTGCTCCTTGCCCTTTCCTTTTTCCAGGGGGAGAATATCCCATTTTAAGCATACTCTGCCCATATACCATCCATAAACACTGCTGAGGATAAAATTAAAACACACACGCTAATATCATATGAACATCAGCTCTTCCATGCTTAAGAGGGAGCTGCACATCTGTGCCATACCAGTGTTGCAGCTCTGGGACTTGTTATCACAGAAATCACCAATAAAGAATATACCTTAGTGCCAAATTTCAAATCCCAGGGATAAAAATCACTGACATGCAGCAGAAGGAAAGTTTCAGCATTACCCAAAAGAACTCCTTTCAATCGAAGTGCTTAAAGGCATATCATCACCATAAAGCAGAAATGCGATTTTAATCCATTTGTTTTTAAAAGATTCACCTTCCCTGCAAGCAGCACATAGAGTTATTATCCCTGAACAACTGGGAGGAAAGTGGGGAGGGAGGGTGAGAAAGCAAAGTGAGATGCTTGGCAAAATGTTTTCCTTTAGCTTATGTTTGCAAATAGTATTCCCTGCAAAGACCAAAAACTTCCACCAGCTTTTTGGAGGCTTTTCACACAACAGTGAGAACAGAGAATGAGAAGAGAGAAAAGCACTAAAACCACACAAAACTGGCACAGAGAACTGGAGGCACATCTGCAGCTTCTGTCCAGCATCATTTTGCTTTTTAAAGAGCTGGGATTTAAGGGAAGGGGACACCTGCCAGTGCTTGTGTCATTCCATCAAACACTGTATTTTGATCATCAATTGA
>NW_005054374.1:2639273-2642253 GCF_000277835.1 Geospiza fortis
TTCACTTGTGGGAGACAGACACTACTGATCCTATTCCACATGACAAGCTGTTGGTCCAAAGGCAGGGAACACCAAATTGCAGGCACGAGCCCCTCTGCTGCAGAGAATCACCACAAGAAAACGAGCACTATTTGGTTTAATCCCCCTTCACAAATGCAAAACAATAAATTAATTGTAAAAGCACATTCAAAGGCTGCTTTGGGTGCATCCCCCCTTCACTGACCCAGGTTGCCTGTTCCATAGTAAATCAGCATCTGCTCTACTGCTCTCAGGCACGTCTTGACTCTCTCCCTCTGCCCTCCCTCCAAGCTGGGCTGATCTCGATTCAAGGTGGCAGCTTTCTGCTCCAGTATTAGGGAAGCGAGCAAACTCCGAGACCTCGCTCTGCAGAATTACAGTGTGCTTTAACTCGCCAGAAGCTTAAATATTTACCTGTCTTCATTAATTCCACACATGCGGACCCTTTCATTGCTCATCCAGCTATGAACGTTGCCATACAGGGGAGTTGCAGAAAGCATGACGTCTTCTTAAAAATCGACGCTTTTCTTCGAGGTTTTATATTCTATTAAGAAAAAGAAAAGAAGAAGAAAAAAAGAAAAAAAAAAAGTTGAGCAGATTTGTCTAGGAGGAAGTGCAAACATCACGGCGGAGCAGCCAGCCTCCCTCCGGGTAATTAATAATGAATGCAGGATTGGTGCGGGGAGTGAGCTGCCTACGTTAACCGCTAAGGGAGATACCCGGCAATAAAGGAGCAAATTGAGGGCATTTATAGGTCAGAGGAGATGGATCTTTTCCCCAGCGCACATCCAGAAAATTAAGAATCATTCCAGACTATCGACAAATAAAAGTTTCTCCACAGCATTTCATTTCCACAAGAAATGACTCAGCCGGCCAAGTACACACCAGTCCCCAAATCTTTGTCTCACATAGACTGAACCAAGGAGGGACACCCCGTGAGCGTGGGGAGACATTCAAACAACCCACAGGAGCTCACAAAAGCCCTGCATTAGGAACACACAGGAGCAGGAGAGCATGGCAAGAACAACCACATAACGCGTGTATTAGCAACACTGATTGCTGATAAGGCTTTTACACGAGGACTTAAAACTGAAGAGACGCTGCTACAGAAGGCATCTAAATAAAACCTTCCCTTTTAGCGTATGCACATGACTAACTTAGAGAAAGGGGTTAAAAATAGTAAGTGGGTTGGCGAGCTCCCCACCCCTTGATTTGATTAAGCGTGGAGCCCTGGTGGCTTCTGCATTGGAGCTGCTGTGCTGCTGCTGCTGCTGCTGCTGCTGCTGCGAGTGCTTTCAGTAATTCAATGATGCCTGCTCACTCCAGGGAAAGAAATCATTAGCGGGCTCACTGGAGAAGTATTAGCAGTCCAAGAGGATCGGCGCTGTGTGCAGCCAGAGAGGCAGGTGAAAGGTAACCACATTTTCACGTCCAGTGGCAGAGAGGGAAAGGCTTTTCCTCCCCTCTACCTTGCCTAATGCCACCTCCGCTCGCATTAAATTCTAGTTTGCTGCATGAGCGAAGTGTCAGGACAAGCTGCGTTTTATTAACAGGATTATCGCGGCGCATGATTTATTCCAGTGCAAGATTTTAATTGCTCTTCGGAGGTTGAGTCGTTTCTTTTGACTGAGCTTCAGCCTGCATCCTGCTGCTAAATGCTGGGTTAATAAGTAGGGGGAGCCTTTAATGCACAGGATATCCCTCAGCTCTTCCTCTCTCACAAAAATAGAAGCCTTTAAGCAGGAGGCATGATACTCCTTTTACACACACACAAGCCAGTAACGGGCGATTGACCACTGGGAGTTTAATGCCTAACGTCTCCCAAAGCATCCATGCTTCCCCAGCAAACTCATTTCCTTTTGTCAGGCTACAAAATATGCAAATGATCACTTTGGCATTTAATAGGGAAGAAGCCCAGATTGGGCCTTTAGCACAATACTTCACACACGTTCAGAGAGGTTTAAGAACTGAAACGGCAGGAAAGCCTTGTTCCCCAACACTTTTTTCTCCCCTCAGAGAGGCCTTTTGTGCAAAACTCCACGTCTGGAACAAATGTATATTAATGAAACGGCGCGTTGACCCTCCTTTCTCCACAACGGTTAGCTTTTCCTAATGAAGTCCGCACAAATCGCCGCGAGGAAACAAAAATCCACGGAGGTTAGTTACCGCGCTATCATTCAAAAGGAGTTATTTCACTGGAAAGACGTTTTCTGGACAGATTTACTGGTTTCCAGATGCGCCGCTCGTAATGTTTTCAATAGAGGCAGCAGCAGCATGGAGAGAGTGATTTAGGGTTTTACGTAAGGTTAGCAGCCACCCCATGTGCTGCCTCATCTCTAAGGGACAGACACCGGCGCAGGGAAGGGCCCCGACGGCACAGTGCCGCTCTCTGTGCCCCGCTTCCCTTCGGGGCCAGGCTCCTCCGAGGGGCTGCCGGCACCCGCCCGCCTGCTTTCCTCGCTGGAAATGTATCATTAAGATAAGGCGAGGTGCCTGAACTAAAGCCCATCAATCCCCTGACACGTGCAGATAGCGAAATGCTGAAGTTGCATGGGGGGGAGTGAGAGCTTCCCCAGCCAAGAGCGGGTAATCTGGAGGCCCCGTGTCCCACAGCCACCACCACCCGAGCAAGGGCAAAACCAGCCCGGTCTCAGGGACGTGGTGGGATGTCCCAGGGCCACCAGGCAGGTCAAAGCCCGCGCCCCCGAGGGCTGCCAGCCCCTTCCCCAAAGCCACCCCTTGTCGCTGCGCGCCCCGGGTGCGCGCGTGTGCGCAGTTATAATCACCGCCGCCCTGATGAACTTCTTGTGAACTGTTTAAAAGTGGAGGTCTGCTGAACGAGCAGCGGCGCCACTGCCAGCCATAATTTCATTGCAACAAGCAGCAGACTTTTAACTCTTCGCCCCCCCTGTCCCTCCCCCTCCTCTCCCTCCCCCCCCGCAGCTGCCTGTCGGGGGATACC
>NW_005054374.1:2643492-2644302 GCF_000277835.1 Geospiza fortis
CCCTTCCCGCCGCCCCGTCGTCGCCCGGTTCCAGGCCGCTGGAAGGATCATTTCTAGATTTGTGAAAATCCCTGAGAAAGAAGTGAAAAGCAATCGGGGACTCGTAGTGATCTACTTCGATTAGCCCTCAGCCCCGTTCATCTGGAGCTTGATTTAAAGGGCAGCGCTCGCGCGGTATTTATAAGCTTAAATATGGGCTGATGCTTATGAATGTGTTTAGGTACCTCGTTTATCTTGTACCCCCGACTTATATATTTACGACTTATAGGAACAACGACTTGTGCCACGGCTGGAAAGGAGACTTCAGAGACACCGTATTGCTGCACCGTTTACAATGCGCCGTATAAAGCTCTGGCAGCAGCCAGCGATCTAATATTAGACAAGTGTTAAAAGAATAGGCTTGGCTGCGCTTTTTATATATATATGTATAAAAAATAAAATATACTGTGGGGTTTTTTTTTATGCAATCTCTACACGACATCACCGCTAGTGACACGTTTTGTAAACCAGAGGAGGAAGCTGCAGACTAAGTAGCCGCCGCACGGATCCGCGGATTAGAGAAGAAGTTTGACCTTTACCCGGGACGTGTGGCATTTCATTTAACCATAAAGCTAAGCACAATGCGCCAGCGAGATCGCTAAACCGATTTAAAATACATATAGAGTCATGCACGACAGTAGCGCATCTCGGTTTAGGCAGCGTGCAGGCAGCACGAGGGGGTCGGCCACTATTTTAAGGCTCTTGCCGCAGCCACCCCCCCATCGTTCCCGTGTCCCCCCCTTCCCGCGGCTCCCACACCGTCACGTGTCG
>NW_005054374.1:2646891-2648606 GCF_000277835.1 Geospiza fortis
TTTCCTTTTTTTTTTTTTTTTTAATTCCCTCCTCCTCCTCCCAACAACAAACAAATAAACAGCCTGGTTTCTGCTAAACAATGCATAAAAATCAGCCTCGCCCCAAAGTTTATGTCGGGTTTATGGCGTTAACGTTTCTCCTTAATGGGAAACGCTTTCCCGAGCACTTCTGGAAAGCGCTGGCGAGCCCTCAGTTATGAAAGCTGCATTACGAGCACCTCGACTAAACGTCTCTGCAACGAGTCCCGACCTCACATCCACCACCTTCTCCACCTTCATAGGAAACGCCAGTCCAGGGTGGGCACAGCCAGCGCCAAACACCGCCCTAAGCGTGCGGAAAGCACTGGGGGCAAAAAAAAAAAAAAAAAAAAGGAAACCAAACCACGTGAAAAAATACAAAGAAAAAAGAAAAAGGAAACAAAAAGGACATAAAGTTGCCGGTAGCGACGGTGCCCCGGTGTAGATGCAGGCCGCCACCGGCCCTGCCTTCCCATCCCGGCGCTCCGCACCGAAACAAAGCAGCGAATCAACTGCGATGCAGATGGGCGGCTATGAATTTTTTGCTGCTGCTTAGAGCTTTAATTACTCGTTCTTGATCCGTGGGACTACGACACGACACCGCCAAGGTTAAAATGCCCTGAACAGCTCTGAGCAGATGTGAACGAGTTGGCAGACGCGCAAATGAGGTCTGCCTCTAAGCATGATAACAAGTGACTAATACATTGCATATCGCTGAAAGAAAATTATTTTTCTCTAATTTGCATTAGCTTCTTTTTTTTTTTTTTACGCCGCCGACATTCCCTCCTCAGAGGCAGCAGCATAATCCTTAAAATATTGCTCCGTGACTTTAAAAGATTTGGAAGGAGGCAGCAATTGCCAGTGTTTTGGCTATGCAAGTGTTTTGGCTATGCAGGCTTGTTTATCTTTCCGCCTTTGCTCCAAGGCGAAACTAGTTTCGCAAGCAGTATTCTTGCAGAAAAATGGCACATGTCATATAAAACACCAGTTTATAGGAATTGATGCTAAAATTGTTGAATGACTACTGGTGTACTTTTGCCACTAATAGCACAGTGTAATCCATAAAGGACCAAGGGGACAGTCAAGGCCAAAAGAGAAAAAAAAACATAATAGATTGACTGGAGAGAAATAGATAAAGACAACCCATCGACCAAAACGACTAAAAGGGGGGTGAGGGAGGAAATAAGCATCTCCCCTTCTTACCTGCTTCCACCCCAGAGACGCCTCGTCAAAGAGACAATAGTACGTGGAGGTCACTTACTATATAAAACACAGCGGTTCTCGTAGGCAGCGAAATTATGTCAGGTACAAATATAGGCTGGAACCCAGTTCTCCAAGTTTCCTCGACTTTCCAGAGGCTCTTCTGAAAGGGCCAGGAGATCACTCTGGGTACTGGAGCAAACTTCAAGAACAGACAGCATTTTATATCCTACGCTCAGAAGACACACCGAGGGCCTTAGATGCAGAGGCTTTGAGCAGAAAATAGCCACTCGGGAAATTTATGCACGAGGAGTTTTTCACTGAAGACCTACTCCAGGGATCCCTGCACATCCAGGTTATCAGGGGTCGTACGCTGCCATCTCAAGCGGCAACTTCTCTGCCAACACGTGTTTGTGAGGGAAACGTGCTGCCAGCCCCCGCACCGTGCCGTACCGTGCCCGGGCCCGGCCGAGCTCGCAGCCGGGCTGACCTCTCCT
>NW_005054374.1:2649569-2655019 GCF_000277835.1 Geospiza fortis
TGACCCCGCAAGCCGCGGCGGCCCCGGCCCCTCCGCTCAGCCGGGCGGCAGGGACACGCTGCCACTTTCTCCCTTCCACCGTAAGGAGAAAAAAAAAAACAAGAACAGGAAAAGAAAAATGCCAATAACCTAAAGCACGACTCCAGCTTCGTTCATGATACAACCACTGTGCAGCACACTCCTTTGCTTCCAACTCTCAGAGGGCCTTTTGCTGGGCACAGCTGGAATTTGAGTGTAAATCCTCATAGCTCCTTCCCTGCCCTTACTTATTTTTACATCAGCAGCAAAGTTGGAGGAGACGTGAAATTTACTTTACAGAAGCATGGGGAAAATAAATCTGTTCGAGGAAACCTTTCCTTGCCCATTCTGACTCTTGGCATTACCCAAATTGTGCATCTCTTAAGGGAAAATCGAGACACGGCAACTTTCTCTGAAATTTGTGTCCCGCACAAACTCTTTATGAGGCCACAGGAGCTGAAATAACACTTTCTATATACCTATATGCAGCTTTGGAGACGGCACCAGTAAGGAAAAATAGCTGACTTCATTGGAAGCATCTTGGCCTAACTCCTGCCAAAGGGCAGTACTACCCCGGCAGGTATGGTGCTTCACACTAATGTGGTAAGTGTCCAATCGACTTCCGAATCAGATTCACCACCCGAAGACACCAGTACATATTCACAGGTCAGTATCATCGACTATTCATTGCCTATACGTAGCTAGAAATCTGCTGGCCTGGTAAAAACCACTGCTAACAGAACAATGTCAGCAAAGGCTGCAACACAGTCTTGTGAGAGACAGGCGATTCGTGCCTACTGAGGCTCTTTCAGCACAAAGGCTTTTAGAGGAAGAAGAGAGAGAAGAGGGGGGAAAAGGAGGGAGGGCTCTCGTGTTTCAGGGCTGCTGTCCCCTGGGAACCAAGAACCAAGTGTAGCTTCAATCAAATGCTGACTTCTCCTCTGGGAGCTCAGTAGGAAACCTGATCTCACTAGCTCATGCCTGCCTCCATGCATATAGGCTGGGTTTTCTTTCATACCAGCAATTTGTATAAAGACGGGAGCCAATATAGTTTATTGCAAACGAGATCTCGCAGTAATGGATCTAGAGAGATACTTCTGTAGCTAAAATAAGACAACCTTCAGCCACCTGCTCAGGGCAGGCCGTGCCACAGCCGCCTCCAGCTCGGCACGCAGGGCTAGGCTGTGGGTGCCCTGGCACGGTACGGCACAGCACGGCACAGCCTCCCACGCGTCTCCTCCAGCCCTGCATCCTCCCCAGCTGGCAGCAGCTGCCCTGGGTTGGGGTTTTGTGCAATGCCAGGTTACACTTCCATTAAAACGTTTACCCTGGGAGATCACTTCCTGCTTGCACAAGTACTGCTCCCGCTTCCCCGGCCGCTCCCAACTTTAGCCAGAGGTATTCCTCTCCTCACCCAGCGAGGCCTGGACACCCTGCAAAGCATCCAGCCCTGCCCACTGCTCCTGGGCTGCCCTGGCACGGCACGGCACAGCACAGGAGGTCTGCAGGGCAAGGCAGGCCAGTCCTCAGAGCTCCGCATAACTTCACACCGGGCTGCTTAATTCTGCACGGGGCTTTGCTAATCCACTTTGTGCTCGACTACTGAAACAGGAGGAAAGGAAAACACTGCACGGGGGAGCACGAGCAGGCCAGAGCAAGGTGAGCCTGGGGGACTGCAGGCTGTGGGAAGGGCTTTCCTCAACAGCCAGCTCAGCCTCCTACTGCTGTGGGCAAGTCGGAGAAGCTTAAAGCACAACCCAGCACACCAGGGCGTGGGAGCAAAGGGGATTGCCCGAGGATCAGAGATCCCAGTAGGATCTCTCCATAGCCAGGAGCTTTCACATGGAGAAAGTTTGGCTCAGGGAGGGAATTTACACTTAGAAAGAAGAGCTCAGCCCATCCCTTCTTGTGCCATTAACAAGTTCTCTGTGAATTTCAAGGAGAGCTGAGAATACGCCCCTCCAGCTTTGATTTCACTTCTCTGTCCCTACCTGTCACCATACACAAATGCCATACTCAAACCATGACTAAACCAGCCCCACAAAGCTGTCTCACCCCTCCAGGAGACTCCCAGATGCAATGCCACCCCACCCCAGGGGAACACAGAGGAAACACAGCGGTGGGAGAGGGACAGACAGCCCCACAGCACCTGTTCACACAGGGACAAGGACACCCATCAGACTGTCCCAAGCATGCAGCCTGCTCTCTGTGCAAGTACAGGTGTACTTCCCTCTGCTATCAACTGTGCCAAGCGCCAGCTACTCCAATACTCCCGTGAATGTGGAATTCTCACTTTTATAACCGACACAACAGGCCCAAATGTTTTGTAATATGCAAATACTGAAAGGCACACAAGGCCCCCAGGTGAGGTACTGGGGTAAGACCAAGAGCTGCTCCAGCTCAAAACGAAAAGCAAACCACGCTCTGAGAAAGAATGAGCTGGCCGACTGCAACCCACCGTGGGCTGTCTAGAGGTGCACAGGGAAGGAGCCCGCCACAGCACCAAGCTGCTGCAGCTCCTGGATGTGGGAGATTACTCCAAGGGCAACACAGCCACTGAAAGGAGAGCACCAAGGCTGGGAGAACTGCGAGGAGCAGGCAGAGGAAGCACAATGACAGCTTTCCTGATGCAGGCTCAGCCATGGAGCACAGCCCCGAGCCTCCCCTTTCCCCTGTGCTCCACTGAACACACTTAGCTCTTTATATGAGCTGTTCCCAGTGTGGCTTGTGGATTCTGCGCTTTCCACTTTAATTGTCTTATCCAAATAAAGCTTTGTTTTCCTTAGCACGACAATCCCAACATTCAGACCGAGATTTTCATTGGACAGAGGAGATATTTTATTCTCTGATTGTTTAGGGAGCCAGGGCTTACACGGAACAGCCCCGGCTTGTGTGCCTCCACTCACAATGGGTGCTTTGCAGTCCCTTGTCCCGTCATGTAGATTCATTTTACAGAGTTATCAGGGTGAGAATCATGTTTCTCTCAATTTCATAGCTTTCCAAGTCTATCCTAGACTTTAACAAGTCTTTTAGTTTGCACCTAGACAATAAATTTAGTTTAATTTAGCTTCCGGTCTTTAATTTTAGCAGGTCTTCTTTTTGCATGCAAATCAATATGGCAATTACCATCTAAAAGCTCACCCAGCCCTAGGTCAATGTAAATTGATCATTGTCCGCCTTCTACAAAATAACACCGGGAGTCTGTGGTGCATAATGAGATTATACTGGAAACTGTCTTTCAGATCACAAATTATATTTCATGCTGTCAGGATCTTCTCCAAGAGGACTTCCTTGCATGTCTAATCACATGGCACCGAATCTACCAGCTCATGAGGTAGCTTTGGGGTGCAAAGAGTGAAGGAAGAGTCCCAAATAATTCAGACAACAGTTTTGGAAAACAGGCAGGCAGGTACAGAGTGATGCTCTCACTCGCTAACTTTTCCAGCAATGGAAGAGAGGAGGGGAAAAAAACCTCCCCTTAGCCAAGAACTGCTGTCCAGCAAACAAGGAAAAATGAATTCCCTGCTGGAAAGCAGCAGAACTTTCCTAAAGCCACATTTACAAGGAGTTCTTGGCCTCCTCCTTTCCGTCCCCACCTCATTCTGCTGGAGCGCTGGCATGCAGCTCCTGAGAAACCCGAGGAAGGATGCGCTCTCCTGGCAGAGCCCGCCCTGCCCACCGCAGCCCGGGGACCTGAGCAGGTCAGGTCGGAGGGAAAGGTCGCTCCGGAGCAGCGACTGCTGTAAGCCGGTTCCCTGAAAGGCCAGAGGATTAACGGGATCTGCTCACAGCCAGGGGAACTCCCCCTGCCTGCAGCTCGGGCCTCCGCGTTCCCTCCGGCACGCACACGCGATGCAGCCAGCGAGCGCTGCTCGGGTACTCCAAAGGGGCAAGCCCGGCTCTCTCTGCCACTGTTCAGGTTACTGGAAAACCAAGAAAGAGGGGAGCAGGCCCGCTCTCCAGCCATCAATTATTTCTAAAGCAACACCAGCCTAAGGAGGAAGTATTAACTTGGCTTCATGCTGCTTTAAGTCCGCACTAAAATGTGATGTATTGCAGCGTTCAGGGGAAAGACAGCGCATCGCACATCACCTGTGCAACCCAACTGTGCTGCAGGGTCCCAGCAAGAGCACAGACCTCTGCCGAGACATGCAGAAATCAGAGATCACTTGTCCTCCACACTAAGCACTGAATTACTCCAAGCCATATTTAATCTGAGGGCAACGTGGCTGCTTAGCTACGACCTGAACTGCAGCAGGCCCTCTGCCTGTCTTTGCAGAGGCCACTCATCGGTCAAAGGTGAGAGACCCTGTAAACGACAGCCACACATTGCCAAAACTACTTTGAAATGTGCAGCACTCATTATTTTGGGCCTTGGCAACCTGTGTCCATTTTCTCCACAAACGGAGACACAAAAACATGTCAACAACTTTGTGCACTCTCGCAGCTGCACAGATCCAGAAAGTTTGCTTGCATGGACTGTACAGGCACCCCTGCAGCTCAGTCACTGTTAGGGGACCTTGGCTTCCTCATCAGTCTTCAAAAAAGTGTATTATCATGGGATGAAGGAAGAAGAGGGAAGAGGGATGACAATTTTGAACTGCCTGAGAAGCTGAAGCTCTTGGCACATTCTGGTAAAGGCAAATACCGTGTGTGACACGGAGTCTGGATTGTCCACCAGCACAGGAATAAAGCCAAGGCACTAGTATTGTTTCAAGACCCAGTCCATATTTGGGCATTCAGCTCACACATCCCAAGTATTGCTTTAAATATTAGAGACATTCACCAATGTGGTTCATAATGCACTCAAATGGGAGAAGTCATTTCTGTTCGCTCTCAGATTACTGGCTTGGTCTTGATGGTGGGGGGGTTTTTTGTGGGGGGAGAAGAGAGGGAAACCCTGCTGAGTCTGTTTGCACTGGTCTCTATTAGATATGCAACAAATCTGCCATTTCCGGCGCTGCTTCTATCTAATTAGAGATGTATTTAGATGTGACGTGTAAATAAGCGCTGAGCTGCCTGCTGCCCTGGCTGCGTGGACTGCTCGGGAGCATTTCCAATAAGGCTGTAGCGCCCGGAACCAGGGCTCAGACAAAGAGGGATGGGAATGGTCTGCGCTGCAGGCGAATCCAACAAAACCAGCTTTTATCTATCGCTCTAAAGCCTTAACTGCTTTTAATCTGTACCGCCCAGGCTTGCACGCCAGGATCGCATCTCATCCACCGAGGACGTCTCAAGCACAAAAGGAAGCACACACGCACGGAGGAGCTGCAAACAGCCCCCGACCCACCCGAGCTGCAAGGCAGACCCCGCTCTCCACCTGCCCTCGTGTTCCACGAGGTGTGCTCGCTCCCGTGGGCTTCCAAAGAGCCCGAGGCAGGTACGGCCGGCTCCCGCCTGCACCCACACGAGCCGAGGGGCGCCCCCCCCCC
>NW_005054374.1:2655474-2656323 GCF_000277835.1 Geospiza fortis
CACACACACACACACACACACACAAAAAAAAAAAAAAGGAAGGAAGAAAAGAGGGAGGAAAAAAAAGAAAAAATATCGCGGTGACCTTTTCCGTCTCCCCCACTCTCCCTTTCAGGCTCCGGTTCCTGAGCTCGCAGGGAGCCTGAGCGGCTGTCTAGACCGATCTATCACAGACGGACAAACAATACCAGGAGAAGCCCCTGCCCGGTCCCTCAGCCTCCGCCACTCACCTTAGAAATGGCGAAGAACAGAAAAGTGACCGCGATACAATCCTCCCCGGTATATTTATAGCCTTCCACACAGCCCACCTTCATGCCTGACAAATGAGATTTTGTCTGCTCTCTCAACGTACGCTCCAATAAACACACACACTTTTTTTTTCTTTTTTTTTTTTTTTTGTGTGTGTGTCTGTTTGTTTTCGGTAACATTCCGGGCTCGTCCCTCCGATCTCGGGGCGGGCGAGGGCCCACCACGCCCGTGCGCGACGGCAGGTTTGATAGCGGGGGCAGGAGGGACTGGGGGCAGCAGTAGGGGTCCCGGTCACTCGTGTCCATATGCAACCTCCCACCCTGGAAGCTTCAATATCCGTATTCATCACGCCCCTTCGCACCCGGCCCCCCTCACCCGAAGTACTCCCTGGGCCCTGCCAGTCCTCCAGGTTGCGTATTAAAGAGGCATATACGGGGCGAGGAGCCGGAGGTCCAACGCTGCAAAAGGCTGGGGAATAACTAATGAGCTGTGCAGCCCATTGATCCGGTGCATACTTCCTAATTAACTCTGAGTCACCTATTTGTGACAGCAATTCAAAGAAAAGCACCAGGGATAAACTGCAACCCCGGCGCGCGAAGG
>NW_005054374.1:2656946-2657559 GCF_000277835.1 Geospiza fortis
GTAACATGGGCGGGGTTGGCCTCCCCCTGCCCCCCCCCCCTTTTTAATGCAAACACGAATACAAAAGCTGCGGGCTCTAAAGAGCAGATGAAAGCAATGAACGGAGTTTCTGGAAAAGATTCATTAGTGGGAATTAATGCTGCGAGGAGCTCCGAGGCGATACCATTAAAGTCAGTCCCCACACTTTGTCAGTTTTACACCGCTCGCTATGGTCGGGGCGGTTTTTTTTTTCTCTTGTCGGGGTAAATGGGGGAGGTGCTCTTCGCCTTCCCCTCGCCCCCTCTGCGATCGCCAAAGCCGGGATCGTACAGACGTCGCGGAAATGAGAGAGGGAGGGAGGAAGGAGGAAGGGGAAAGAAAAAGAATAACAAAACAACAAACAAACCACCCAACATACACACGTCGAGAAAGAAAGAGGAACGTGAACGCTCCGCAGCCCTCGCCCCCGGACTCGCTCCGCGAACATCAAATGCATGCCTCATATGCTGCGCAGAGCCGCCCCACTTGCCCATGCCTTCACAAAGCAGCCTCCGCTGCCTCCCGCCTGGCCGTCCCCCTTCGGCCGCCCCATTGACGGCAAGCCCCGAGCCTCTCTCTGGCTCGCTCTCCCAAC
>NW_005054374.1:2659521-2661667 GCF_000277835.1 Geospiza fortis
GGTTCCCCCGTCACGCAAAGACATCCCCGCTCCCCCAGGACCTGCCGAGGGCTCGCAGCCGTCGTAACCCCCCGCAGGGGTCACACCACGAGCGGAGCCTTTCGGCCGCAGCCTCTCACACTCGCGGAGGGAGGGCTGTCGCCCCCCCCGATGGCGGGGCCCCTCTCTGGGTCCCACCCGCCGCCCCCACCTTCGCCTGGTCCGCGCGGCTCGGCCGCGCTGATTTCCGCGCTTCCCCCCGGTCCGCTTCTCCGAGCTCTGAATCGGGATGGGAAAAAAAGCCACTCGTTTGTCAACGTCTGCATTGCGGGGGGCGGGGGGGCCGAGGGGGACCTTATTAAAGCGCGTTTTCGCCTGATCCGGCTTTGGCAGCCCTTAACGCGCTTTTTACCCGGTGTGAGCAGTGTGGCAACCCGGGGTGGGGTCACGACTGAAGCGCCGTTTCCCTCGCTGGCATTTCTAGGGCTGCTTTAAGATTTCTGCCCGGATCGTGGAGCCCTTTAATCTCCGGGTTGGTAGTTATCGGCTGCATCTATTTACTTTGGCAAGGCAACTTTTGGCTCAGCGAGCTCGACTCGTAAATTTCACGTTCATAACGCCCATCCCCGCTGATACTCCCAGGTCTGGTCCCGCAGAGCCCGCGGCGTGGAAGCTCCCGGGGCGGCCCCGGCCTCAGGGCCAGGCGGGCTCTCGGCCCCTCTGCTCCCCCGCACCTCCCGGCGCCTTCCCGGGGAACGGGAGTTCTGCCACCTCAGCGCCGCCGGCGCCGCATCGAGCCCTTCTCGCCGCCGCTCCGTGTGGGAGCGACTGCCAGCCAAACGCCAGGCGATTAACGCGGACAGTTTGCCCCAGGGGGGATTTTTAATCGCTTCGCTCAGGACCCTGCGCGAAAAGGCTGAAGAGACGCTCTGAGCTGCAAAAGCGTCCCTCACCGAGGGCGCCGGAGCAGCAAGCGGGGCGATGGGAATTCAACGCCGGAGCAGGACGGCCCGGGCTGCCTGCCTGCTGTGCGCCGCTGCTTATCTCTGAAGGTGGAAAAATGAGAGTTCTCCGAAGTTGTCCCTACTAAAGCTCCCCCCCTCCCAAATTCAGAAGTGTTTAATAGAGAAGATACACTACGTCTGGGGAAAACAAATAAGTGAGGGTCGCCCAATGCACGGGAAAAGGACACAGAGTCCAGAGAAAAGCACACACACCTCTCACATACACACACGCAGCCGGGTCATGGCCAGAGGGTTGGCATTTCATGGAACTGCCATCACAGGCTTTGGAGTTTCACTGCGTCTCTTAAAAAAACTCGCCCGTCTCAAAGCAGAAGTGAAATATCCACCATCTGAATGAAACCCGAAACGGCAGCCGCACCGCTCAGCTTCCTCACAGGGGAACCCTGGAAGCCGCTGAGGATGGGGAACGGGCAGCGGTCCCACCGACGGGGAGCACTGCCCCGAGTAGCAGCCGGGTTTGATCCTGGTGCGGCGGGCCACGCATCTGAAAAGGCTCCCACACATTTTTTTAATCTCCAATAACAAGCAGAAGGACACCTGGCCTATTACGCTGTAAAGCTATTTTTTATAAAGATGTTTTAGGGCTAGACATTAAAAGTTATTAGATTGAACACACGTGAGTTACAGGCACACAGCTGGAGGGGAGGCCTCTGTTGGATTTTTTTTTTCCCTTTCCTAGGAAAACCTCATTAAAATTGCTTCTTTCTATATGAAAGCAGAACTAGCGCGTTTCCTGGCGAGGTGGCCGCAGCTTCCCGGCTTCATTGATCTGGGCTTTGTCTCTCCCCGCAGGTCTGGATCTGCGGTGCCAGCGGCCCGCACTTGCATCACAAAAGTCGCCCGCTTGCCTTCCCCCTGGCTGCGATGTCCAGATCACAACTGTGTGCCTACAGCCTGGGGCTGGATCCTTGGGGCAAGGGTGGTTGGGGTTTTTTTTGTTTTGTTTTTCACTAATGACTTAAAAGTTATCTCGGGGTAAACTTGCTCCGCTTTTATTTTTAACCGTAAACTTTCTTTGTGAACGCAGCTTCCTTCGTGGCGGGGAGGAACAGACCCACGCTTGTTCGCCTCTGTGCCTTTTTTGTTCCCCGGGTCCCCGAGCTTTGCAGCGGGAGGCTGGCGGCTCCCGGCTAGAAGACATT
>NW_005054374.1:2662021-2662846 GCF_000277835.1 Geospiza fortis
TATGCCGGCTCTCATTTACCTCCAGCGCCGCCTCTAATTGGAAGCTTCCCCGCGCCCCCGGCCCGCGCACCTCAGAAAGTTGAGGGTTAAACCGCAGGAGTGGCGAGGCGGGGCCTTGGCCCTTCCACGGCCTGCTCCCCTGCTCGCCAAACGGCAACCGGAGCACGCGAGTCCTTCGGGCACGGGAAACGAGACAGAGGGGAGATGGGCGCTGCAAAGGTAAAATGAATTAATGCGAGCGAGGTGCTCAGACAGCCTGGTGATGAGTGCTAGGAAAAGCCTATAAATAACAGATCACTGTCCTAAGCTCTGAATTGCCCTGGTTGAGTGTGTCTTAAATCAGACCTTTATCATTGGTTATTGTAAGGCTGTTTTTAATGGAAGTGTAGAAATCTGAATAACAAAACAAGACAAGCCTCAATTGGCGTTATACAGGGTCTGCAGCGCTTTCAGACCTGACACGGCGTCAGCATATTGTAACACCGCCATGCAAACTCCCCGAGCAATCAAAGGGCTTTTGCATAGCAGAAGTACTATAATTTTACTTCGTAGTTCAGGGCTACTCCGTTGACAGGAGATCCATCATTTTCTTTCCGTCTCCCCAGAAGAGCCCGAAACGCGCTCGGTTCACGGACTAAGCGCCGCTATCTTTCTTACAAAGGCGAATGACAAATCGCTCCGGTTGAGTTTGCTTCGCTCCGCACCCCTTCCCCGCTCCACGAGACAGCGGAGATGCCCGCGATCATGCGGTCCCCGCTCGGCGCCCGGAGGGGACAGCCCGGCAGGGACAGACAGACAAACACACGCACTATCGGCCTGCCCCCA
>NW_005054374.1:2667494-2667835 GCF_000277835.1 Geospiza fortis
GAGACAGAGCTGCGGGCTGTGTGTGCGCGCAGGGCTGCTAGTCTCCGCCCGTCTGCCTGCTAATCGCACGTTTTCCGCTGTTAAAAAGAAACCGAGACACTGTGGCCGAGCCCAGCGCTGTCTCTGTGACTGTGACATGAAAAGATGGCGCTCTCTCCCCTCCCCCAGCCTCCCTCTCGGTTTACACTTCCTCCCCAACAGCTTTTGCCTTCCAGTTTTTTAAAGCCCTCTTTGCTCCTTCCTCCCCCCCCCCTCCCCCGGCCGGATACCACCAGCTTCCCAGCCGGTCGGTGGGTCCCTCTGTTGCGACGATTTTTTTCCCCCTTTTTTTTCTTTACCTC
>NW_005054374.1:2667923-2669144 GCF_000277835.1 Geospiza fortis
CTGCGGGTGCCCTGGTGGCCACGGGAGCGCTGGCCGAGGGGGCGAGCGGCGCTGGAGCGATGCAGCGGGAGGCAGCTCCTTTGGAGGAGTTTACCTGCCTAGAAACCTGCGCGCTCCAAGGTGCTCCCGGAGGGGGTCCAAGGAACTGGCCGCGGTCCCGCTCCGAGGCAGGAGGGCTACTCTGCCGCCTTCCCCATCACTTCTTGCGTTCATCACCAGACCGCTCTAAGTGCTAAGTTTTTTTTTTTCTTCTTTTTTCTTTTTTTTTTCCCTTAAGCCTGCAAATTAAATTCAGCGCCGCTCTCCTATTTTAGTGTCTATTATGTTAATTGCACTTAGCGCTGGGGCGCTGCTCGCCAGGGATGTATGAAGGCCTCGGAGATTAACCACAGACTTTTTCTCGGACTTTTCTGAGGCAGCAGCAAGTTGCGAGGGACTAACAGGGAGTCTTCAAGATCCCATGTGCTTTCGGGGCGTGCCGCTGCTGGCCGGCACCTCTAAACTCGGGGCCAGCGACTGTCGGCTGGCAGGTCAGGCTGCCAGCAGCTCCCTGTGCACCCGCAGATCTATTTGCGTAAGGATTTGCATTGCGGGACGACAGGTATTTTTCCTCCCTGTGGATGGTAAAAATGCAAAATTAGCGTGACTGTTTCCAGGCAGAGAAGCCACGACTACGTGATCTCGCTGAACCTGTCGGTTGTGCTCTCTGGAGCAGCAGGGAAACCGGACACCTTTATCAGTGACCCCCGAAGCCGTTCTCCCGGGCGTTCGCTGTACTTATCGCCATCTAACCCTAGGCAGCCCGCGAGGGCCGTGTCACGGCCCCTGTCGTGCCCGGGGATGTCCGTGCGGCTGGCTGTGCCCCGCGCTGTCACCCAGCCACTCCGGCATGTGCAGCCCTCCCCTGCATGTCCCTTCTCCGGCGTCTACTTCATCTATTCGTTATCAGGGGACGGCGTGTGGAGTGACTGAGCCTAATAAGTTGTCCACTTGTTCATTTCAGGAGCATTGATTTCTGGTTCCAAGGCACTCCGTTCTAGCTCTGGCTACAGCTGCGGGGCATTTCGCAGCTGGTCCTTCGCCTAGACAAATATCAGCGAGAATGTGAGCGTTATTAGCCGCATAAATAAATCATTAACGTGCACACAAATGTTATTTTAGCATAATTTCCAGGGAGAAAATATCCCGGCGGGGCAAGGCGGCGTTGGACCGGCCTCGTCG
>NW_005054374.1:2669699-2671151 GCF_000277835.1 Geospiza fortis
CGGGCCGCGCTCGCCCTGCCCCGCGGATTCCCGCGGGTGCCAGTAAAGCCCTGCCTGGGAGCCCTGCCAAGGCGGTCTCGCTTTGATATTCCGCGCCACGGCCGCTCCTCCGCTTGCTCCTAATCACGCAAATGCGAGCTTGCCCCGGCACTCTCCGTAATAAACACTGAGCGCGTTTCGCCGGGCGCCCAAAGTAAATACTGTGTCGGAGAAGCCGGGCTGCGCTGGGGAGCTGAGATCTTCCACTTTTTCGCACTTAGCAACAGACTGAGGCGTCGTGCGCGCCCTCTCCGAGCCAGGCTCGGTGTGATTTACTTTCTGGTTGCAATGCAGATACACACTTGTCAGTTCAAGGGCAGGACAGAAACTGTGCAAGCGGAGTCTTGTGAACGGAAATCTCCCATTTACGAGATTCTGCTCCTGCACCAAAAGCCACCCCCCAGCACCTTTGTTCTGCATGCAGCTGCTTTTACACACACATACACACGCCCTTCACTCCGCCACATCACCATCCAACCCTTCTTCCCGCGTCTCACTCCTCAGATGGATTCTCAGTTTTTTCCCGACTGACCCTGGGGGAGGCGGTGGGGGGGAGCAAGGGGGAGGGAGCCTGGGAGAGGTTGATGATGAATGACAAGGCAAATGATAAGAGCCGAAGCGACAGCAAAAGCAAACAGAAGTGGTCTCTCGCAGGGCCCAGAACCGTCCGCGGCCACGGGAGTTGTGCCTGTGCCATGAAGGCAGGGTTGGCCTCCGCAAGCAGCCCGGCTTCTCCGGGGCGAGATAAACACATTTCGGTCACGTGGCGAGCCTATACGGTGCCGTGCTCCTATTTGCCTTCCCCGCTCGCTTTTCGCTTCTCACAATAACATGCCATCCGCCAGCCAGCTCCGAGGCTAGCCTCACCTCCCTGGCGCCCGGCCAGCCCGCCCCGGCCCGGCAGTGCGGGGAGAAGCCGCGATTCCCGTGGGGAGGTTGCAGCCCGTCCTGGGGCTGGCAGCAGCCCAAGCCAGAGCTGGAAAGCGTCCGGCTGCATCCCGGTTTAGGGCTAGAACCGGAGTTGGCTGCCCGGGGCGGGAGCAGGGGCCAGGACCGACCACATCCCCAGGACAGGTCTCAGGAAGAGCGCTGTGTCCCCGCAGGGTGGAGTTTCGCCCGGGGCCCGCAGGTGCGGAGCGTATGCGGGTGGTGCTGACTTCAGGGCGGGGGGAACCCCCGCATCTCCGTCAGGATCGTAGAACGGGCTCCCGGGAGAGGTGGGGGGAACGGGGCACCCGCGGCGAGACGCCAGCTTTGCTGGTTTAAAATGGCTGAAAAGGGTGTCCCCGGGCATCCCCTTCCCGGTAGCAGCAGCGGCGAACCCCGTCGCCCCGAGCACCGCGGGCGCCGGCGGCGGCCCCGCTTGGTTACGGGAACAATGAGCGGCCGCGGGCGCGCCCGGTGCCTCCCCGC
>NW_005054374.1:2671599-2679927 GCF_000277835.1 Geospiza fortis
ACCGCAGCCGTGCCCCAGCACCCCGCTCGGGGCCTGGCCGCCTCCGTATCTCGTTCCCGGGGCAGGCCTCTCTTCTGTCCCCACGGGAGCGCGGTCTGCAACCTCCCCTGTGCCCGGAGCTCCCGGGTGAGCGAGGGGCAGCCCCCGGTGAGGTGCCCAGGTTGCAGCCCGTGCTCCGAAATCCGGCAATTATGCAAATGCCCCGGACGCTCTCCCCTTTGATCTGAACTTCCTCGGAATGATCCCTTCTCATTACGGGGCATGAAAATGCCTCTCGGACGTGTAAAGTGAGCTACAGAGCTCCTTTCATTCCCTTTTGTTACCCGCACCGGGCTCGTCTCTCCAGCCCCGCATTCCCCAAGCGCCGGGAAAGAGCACGGAAAGGGGCTCCCGGGGGAGGCGGCGGGACGTGGCAGGGGGCCGGGGCGCCCGGGGGGCTGGCGGCTCCCGACGACGGGAGAGCAGTCCGCGAGCGACTCTAAACTCCATCTTCTGCTGCGCTCCTCACCACCTCTCGTTCCAGTTTTGATAACTGAGGCTAACGAGGCACTGAATGTATCAGAGGTTTAGAAAGTCTATGCAACCGTGGATATGATTTTCAGGACTCCCAGGAGCCGTGGCTGGGATTTTCTGTTATCTTATTTTCTCTCTTCTCTTTTTTTCTTTTTTTTTTTTCCTTTGAAAGGATATTAAGAAAGTTTATGCTGTCTTGAAAACTACTCCTCCGTAAGAAAAACATTCTGACCATTTGCTGGAGGCCATTCTATGAAACCTCAAGGAGGTTAATAGCTTGCATAATTTCAGGAATACCAGGTCTCTCCTTAATACCTTCTTCTCATTCTCTGCCATTTACTCAGACAAACCAGGAGCTCTGGAGGCCAAGCACTCCCGTGACAGACAATGGATTCCTACCTGAATCCTCCTATCTGAGGGGCCTGCACCACAAAACAGATGGACTTCTTCCCTGCTCTGCTCATACACGGTGCTGAGAGAAAACCTGCAATGTATCTGTGGGACTAAGGGATGCACATGAAAGAGGACAGGGTGTAAGGAGCCCACCCTAAAGTATGGAGGTTGCATTTTTCATTTTGCTGGAATTTGCTATTTCATCTAGAGAAGCACTGGTAGATGTGGCATGAATGAAATTGTGCTGCTGCAAAACAAAGCTGAGCAAACGGGAGAAGGAGAATTATTTGAAGTGTTTCTAAAATGTTGTCATGTTTGTTAACAGCTGCTTAACTCCAGTGCCTAACAAGCTCTTGGAAAATAAGTTTATTAATAAAAAAAAGAAAAAGGCAATGCCCCTGCTTGCTTACAATTAAATGATGACAGCTTATAATGCATTCCTTTGAGACCTCCAGTAATATCAGGACTCAGGGGACTGGAAATACCTAATTCATAGATTTTTTAAACCAAGAACGGACTGTTATGATCAGCTGGTCTGACCTGCCACATATCATGGGCCAGTGAATTTCAGCCAGACATTCTTGTATCAGACCCATAAATTCTGCCTGAGCTTTTAACTTGGCATCCAATCTTGCTTTGAAGACTTTTAAGTAACAGGAAAAACCACTGCTTGCCTCAGTTGTTCCAGTGGTTGTGTCCCCTCACTGTTTTTTTTCCTAAAAAGTACCTATTTCTGCTCAGAATTCATAGAGCTTCATTTTCCAACATAGGATCTCATTATGCCTTTGTCTGCCACATTAAAGAGATCTTGACTATCAGAAATCTCCCCATAGAGACACTTAGGGCACTTAAAGACTATGATCAAACCAAGTCATAGCCTCCTCCTGGATAAATTAATAGATGGGATTTCTTTAGTCTTTTGCAATCAGATGCGATTCCCAGACCTTGAATCATTCTTCCAGCTCTCTTCTGATCCCATATTAATTTGCCAATGCACTTTTAACATGCAAACACCACAACAGAGCCGGACGCAGTATTGCAGCACAGCCCCATTCATGTCGGAAGCACCAATGGCATAATTAAGTTTACTTGTTTAAAACCCTATGCAGATTACTTTTATAGATAGCTTTAGCAATACTGACTTTATTAAAACCCCATTTAAAAAGTCACCTGTCTTCATGCAGACTAGTGTTGTTCATCAAAATCACAGTGCTGAGCATAGCTTGACCAAAGTGCAGAGCTAGATTAGTTTTTCTGGCTGGGGCTTTTTCAGTGCTCCATCAGCCCTAGCCTTCAGCAGGGCTTCATATTTTTTTCTTTTGTCTGTAAGAAGCAACTGTTGCATATTCTCACAATGGCACCAGCCCTGGATGTACAGAGACAGAGAAGCATGGGCAGAGCTTCACTACACCATTCCCTCTTTTCCCTGCTCCTCTCCTGTGGTACCAAAGCCCTCATCAAGTTGCTGCAAGATTCAGGGTAGTTCAGTCTTTTCAGTGCTCCAGTGATGGGGCTCAGTTTTGGGACACCCCTCCCCAGGTAGCTCACAGAGACATTCCATAGAGGCCTTTTCAACCATGTCAAAGGGTCTGCTTTCACACCTCAGCCCATTGCCAGGTTAAAGCTAGGAAAAAGTGTGTTTGGGGATCACTCAGAAGAAGGAGCAGAGAAAGTGATGGAAGACGTGCCCTTTCCCAGGGAGGGAATGGCTGCAGGATTTATCTTTCCTTCTCATGAACATCTGCTCCAAAAGATGGACATTGAGCATGGTAAGACTGTGAGTGACATTGCATCGGGTGCTGCAAGCCCAGACTCTGTTCTGCATGAGAGGTGGCCTGAGTTGAAGCCAAAATGCCCTGGATTATTTGGGTGAGACAGGCTCCCAAAAGCCTCAGCAGTAGCTGGGATTGCATTGTGCTGGGCTTTGTACAGCAAGGATGAAATATTCTGGCCCAGCAATCTCTTTTCATATTATTTGTATCTTCAAAAGCAGAAAATCACCTAGGATAGACACATTCTAGGGAATGGCTGAGCCTCAGCTTCATACACTATCTCTGTGCTACCTAGCAGGAGTCACACCTGAGCAACACTCCTTTATTTATTTTCCTCCCAAATTATAGGTCTTTTTTCATGGTTCTGGTTGGAGATTCAGGCTGGTCATGGTCACACATCAGCCCAAAGGTGCTTTTCCTACCAAGGGCAATCAGACTGGCATCACTTGGTTTGCCAGGCTGTCCTTACTGAGCTCTGTGCCCTAGCAGAGGTTGTGGCACATGCTGGAGATGGGTGAGCTTAGTGGGCCTGCACCAGGGTCACCTCCCAGTGGGAAAGCAGCTGTGACTTGCCCAGGGAATCTGGTCCCCAGGCAGGAATGATTCTCCTTTTGCACAGAGCTGCTCAAGGGACTTGAATGCCACTTATTCTGCCACTACCTCTGGGAATGGGGTGGCAGAGCATAAAGCCAGTGTAATTACACTTTTTATGCTGAGGTGATCTGTGATGAAGTTCACATTACATTACAGAACCTAGAGGCTGCTACTGCAACACATGTCAAGGCCCAGCCTGCATAAACCAACACCAAGACAGGGACAGCACAGGATCAAGGGTTAAGTTTCTTTTATGCTTATGGCCCATCACACATTTTACACCATGCAGTTGCACCACATCTGCCCCTTTAATCATAAATTATCCATGAGCTTAAATTATATTTCCCATGACACATAGCACAGCCTTCAAATCCTACCAGCAGCAGCCCTCCCTTCGTTTGTACTTTCCACGTGCCCTCGTTTTACTATGAGTCAGACACAGTTGCCCTCTCTTCCTCTGACTTACACTTTCCTACCTCAGAGGACACATATATCAGAAGACACATCTGATGGCCCACTTTATGGATATCCTCTCATACAATGGGCATTACTCCTTTCCAGAACCACTGCTAGAGAGCCATCGGGTTCAGATCAACCTCTCCATTAGACCCAACTGTGAAAAGGGGAGCACAGAGAAGTCACCTTTGTTTTAACAAAACACCCTTGAATTGCACTTAATTCTAGTAAGCAGCACACTATCCCCACTCGCTGTACAAAAATGCAATTTATAATTTTAAAAAGCAATCAAAAAAATCATTCAAAGCATCGGAGCTGCAGCTTTGAGGCACTGCACACTGCAGGATGGGATTGCTTCTCTTCTGTCTATTTTACCTGCACACATCACCCAGACACTCATGACAACCTGCACTTGCTTCTTGCCAGGCTGCAGCCAACAGTGTTTGGGTCTGAGTGCCTCTTTTGGGGTCTGCTCCCCTCCAGCTCTCCTAGGGGTTTGCCAGTGGTTTTCATGGAGAGCAGAACGAGGCTGTCTGTGTCAAAACCAATGTTGACATTCTCTTGTTTAAATATCATACATCAGAGGGGGGTCACGGGAGCCAAGGCCACCAGAAAGGGTTCCCCCACCAGCTATTATTTCCTTCTAAAAGCACCAGGGACCCAGCAGTCTCAGCTGGGCCCCACACCCGTTTGTCTGCCCTTCTCTGTGCGCTGGCTGGCTGCTGCCGGTGCCACTTAGCAAATACAGATGTTCAGGTCTTTTTCTTTCACCACGGGCCTCACTTATCCCTGTGCAGAGGTCTGCCACTGAATGAATGCATCGTTTAAGCCCTGTTTTCAAGGCCATGCAAAATACACAGCCCATCCACGCTCACCTCACTCTTTGCTTGCAAAAATCTACGGCGCTTTCCTATCAAATTTGAAACAAATGGCATTCAAACTTATTTTAAAAATTAATTGAACCAATACATCAACAACTTTCATGTTTTCAGAGCCTGTATGGCCCTCGCCTGGGAAATTAGAACTGCAGGAGGGTAATTTTGCATTTAAATCAATGGAGCTCTCTTTCCTGACAAGGTTGTCTTCACACTAAGCCAAGCAGCTCTACCAGGGCTCCAAAGAAGGGGAACCATTAGGTGTCCTGCACCCATGGCACACCTGATCTCCCAGCCAGGAGAGCTTCCTGGGAAGCTGTGGGAGTGTCACCCTCACATCAGCACCATAAGGGGCAATGCTGCTGGGGGATCCTCCTACCCCCTGTACCCCAGTTCCTCTCTCTTCCTGCTCATCCAAGCAACACCTCACCTGCTGTGCCTTATTCCATGCATTTCCCCCCATTCCTGATGTGGGAGTGTCGTGCTGAGAGTGAGCAGGCTGTCAGGGTGATGTCAGATGCTGAGCTAGGAAAAAGTGTGTTTGGGGATCGCTCAGAAGAGGGAGCAGAGAAAGTGATGGAAGACATGCCCTTTCCCAGGGAGGGAACGGCTGCAGGATTTATCTTTTTTATCTAAACCCCTGAACAGATTTGCTGCCAAAAGAAAGATAATCCACATTATGTGGAAACACAATTACATTCACATGAGCACACACACACAAACACACACTGTTCCCTTCTAACCACAGGACACAGACTTTGGGAGTGGTGGCCTTGCTGAGACATGGCAAAGGAGCCCATGACTAAGCCCAGGAGCTCACCTGCCTCCCTGTACCACCAGCACAGCACTCGTGGTCATCTGCCTCTACAGACTTTACAGTTTTTCTTCCATTTTGGGGGCAGGCAGGAGCAATCTGTCCTCTGTGTCTACAGAGTGTGCAGCACCCGAAAGTTTCTGGCACGTAACACAATATTTGTGAACCTGGAAAGATAAAATACTACTCAAACTTAGCATATGTTGATCTCCCTATTTATCTCTGTGTGTCCTGAGCCTTACCCTAGTCCAAAACCTCTCCTGACTGTGTTATAGTTTGATAATAGGAACAGTAGATTAGATGACGCAAAGCAGAGTCTACCCCAAAGAAACAAGACAGGCAGCATAAACAGAGTTTCTAAGAATATGAAGGCATCATTTAGGTGGTCATGTAGTGGTCTTTGAGAACTTTCGATGGCAGGACTTTTGAAATAGTTTTTCTCCTTCTCACAAGTGTTCTGAGGGTGGTGAGATGTCAAAACAGTGAACAAGAGAGACAAGACTTGACAAACTGTAACTGGGAGAACATCAAAGGTGTAAGCCTGGCTGCAAGAAGGCCTGCAGGCTGGTGAGGACTGGTGCCTGCAGCCTGCTACTTCTTGCAGAATTACAGCAGGCAACAAAGGGCTGAGGATGGAAGAGGGGCCTGGGTACACCTGTGTTCCAAACTGAAGCTTTCACACCTTTTGGTGTACCAGCCCACTGCTCCAAGCCACTGGGGCTTCCCATTCTGCTTTAGCAATGTTCTCCACTGCTTTGCTTCTGAGGCTTTGCCATCACCATGTAACAGCACTTCCAAGGGGATTCTAAATTGCCTTTGGAGCTGCAAGGGGACAGCAGTGGGAACACTGTTGGAACCACCTTGGTCTGAGATGCTGGGACTTAGATCCATCCAGGCATTAATTCAGTGAAAGCCAGACAGGATCAGGCTGAAAGTGGCATAATGTTGGAAGCAAATCCACATAGTTTCAAGTACACACAAACCATTTTCTATGGGACCTTGGAGTGCTTCACAAGAGCGCTCAAGGGACCAGGTGACTTTCAGCGTGGTGAATTTCCAAGCTGCATAACCAAGGCTTAACACTGTGACCACAGCCCTCCCTGAGGTAGGGATGACTGCAAAGGCTAAGCCAACAAGTTGGAAAGGATTGTTTTCCTTTTTCATTGCTACTGTCTGGTTTTCCAGCTTCTCGATTCAAGCATACTGCTTGAAAAGGGGTGTATGTTACCATCAAGACACAAGCCTGTGTTTTCTCTCCTTTCTAAAATGCTGGATGTTCCTAGTCAGAGAGCAGCTCCATGCAGAACCTACAGGGAGATGCAGAGACCCTGGGGCTGTTTTTGCCCACTGCTCTTCAGGTTGCTCAGAAGTTTCAGTCCTGCCTTCAGACAGAGAAGAGCAAGGCTCAGGGCTAGAAAGAGTGGTGGTATATAACACCTGGGCAATATCTCTCCCCTCACAAGGCAGGGACCAATCAACTACATCCAAACCCTTTCAGACCCCTGGGAAATGAGTTTTAGTGTTGGTTTGCCACAAACCTTGTCCCAGATACCGAAGAAGGACCTTGTCTCAAGCCAGCCTGAAGGAGTTGTACTGACACACACCTATGTGCTGTAGTCTCATTCTTGCACTGTTTTTTCAGGTGCTTCCTTGCCATGGGAGAGGGTATCCCCAAGCCCTCATTCACATGTACCTACAGGACTGCTTCCCAACCAGAATTTATATTCAGTTTTCCCCAGACAAGAGTTACTCTGACATCTCCACACACACACACACACACACAGAGGGATCTCTCTGAATGCCATATGCATCATCTTTTGCTCCTCTCCTGCTCCCAGGCAGACCAGGGCTCAGCCTGTCCAGGCATGTGCCACACCACACGTCTTCCCCGTGATCTGCCCAGAGTCTGTCCCCATTTCCTGCACCTTCCACTGTGCCAACACCAGCCACTTCTGGAGGACCAGAGCGACTGCTCAGGTGCAGCAAGGGCACATGAATCATTTAATCCTAGCCAGTCCTCTGTGCTGTGCTCCAGCAGGAGTGGCACGGTGCTCTTGCTCCTGCTCCTTAAGCGGGGCTCAGAGGTACAGGGCAGGTTACAGATTTCTGTCTCTCTCTGACTTTTGGGCTCGGCAGCAGCACCTCTGCTTGTGGGGCTGCACAGGCAGCTGCCTTGCTGCTGTGCCCCTCCACTTCCTCTGCCATCCCTGATGCGTTAAAACTTCCTCCAGAGGCCGGGGGGTGGAGGGGAGCAGAGGGAGAAGGCAGAGGTCCGTGGGATGGGAATCGCTCCAGGGTGCTGGTGACGAGCCTGAAGGCAGCTGGCCAGCTCTGCAAGCACAAGGCGGTCGGGAGCAGGAGGTGTCACTTGCATGACCTGGGGCCGGGGCCATCACCGAGCCGGGGGACAGACCGCCCTGGCCCGGCTCCCGTGGGGCAGGGGCACAGCTCAGACACCGCTCCCGGACCCACATCCTCCTCGGGGAGCCGGGCGCCTCTCACCGGGAGCTCTCTCGGCCCCGCAGTCCTCCCGGCTGGCTTAGCCCGGGGGGACACCCGGAGGAGCCCTGTCCCGCTGCTGCCATCCCCTGCCCCAGCCCCGACGGCACGGCTCCCTCCTGCCCTGCCTGCCTTTCCCAGGGCAGTTTTCTGGGCTGAGGAACGTGGCCTGCACCAGACCGAGCCAAAACCTCGCCGTGCGAGTCACCCCTGTCCTAGGAAGAGCCTTCCATATCCCGGCTGCCCGGGGGTAGCAGGGAGCTCCAGAAAATGCCAAGTGCGTGCTTGGACTGCATCAAAGGTATTTATTTTGATTGTCCCTTGGCTATAACTTTCATCGTTCGCCTTTGTTTTATAGCTGCTCAAGTTTACTTGCAGAATTAAGACAGATTTGCGGGGGGAGGGGGAGGAA
>NW_005054374.1:2680147-2680609 GCF_000277835.1 Geospiza fortis
GGCCACCGCGTGGCGGTCTGGGCTCCAGCAGCGCGCACGGGGAGCCAGCGGCGGTGGGGCCTCTCGGAGAGAGCCCGGGGATACCCCTTGATCGCTCGCAGACCGGGCTGCTTACACGAGGCTGGAGATGCCTACAAACTCGAAACAGCTGCCGGGCTTTGCTCTGGCCTGACTGCTAAAATACGCCGATCTCCTTTTAATCTGTTTCATATTCACAAATTAAGCACTTAGCCTAGGTAATAAATCATGAGGCAGTTTACGAGGCTAGCAGGAGACAAACAAGTGGAAAGGGAAAACAATCGCCTAAAAGTAGGTTCCGTAGAACTGAAAATATAACTCGGAAATGTAACAAATGTAACTCGGAAAACCCAGTCCGCGCTCCCCGGGGCGGCGGCAGCACCCCGCGGTCCCGGCAGAGTCCCCCCCGCACGGGGACCGGCCGGGCCGCACTTGTCGGCGCAG
>NW_005054374.1:2682309-2682810 GCF_000277835.1 Geospiza fortis
GGCGGGGCGGCGCTCCCCGCGGGGCAGCGCCGGGCCCCGGGCGGCAGCAGCGATGCTCGGCTGCTCCTTTCGCCCTCAGTCGGCCCCCTCGGTCGGGGACACAGCGGAGGGCTTCCCTTGCCTCTAGCCAGCTGGGCGTGCTGATAAGGGAGAGCGATAAGGGGGGGCTGGAGGGTGGGGAGGGGGACGGACCCGGAATGAGGGAGGGAAAACTCCCGAAACGAGGAGAGCAGGGAGCGGAGCCCGAGCTAACTCCGGGGAGGATGCCTCAGCACTTTCTCTATTATGCATTTCCAGCACAAGGAAAGCTAATTCCTCCGCTGAGGGCCTCAATCAGGCATTTATTTGACACTCATGATGCATGAACGGCTAAACACTAGTCTAAGCGGAGGATCAGCCGCTAGTTTATAGCTCGCGAGGTTTTTTTTGATGCAGGTGAATTATGTTGATCTCTGAATGCCTCGTATTCCTGGTGGCGGCCGGGGGGGGGTGGGGGGGGGA
>NW_005054374.1:2683504-2684798 GCF_000277835.1 Geospiza fortis
GTCGGCCAGGCCCTGCTGCCCTCCCTCTCTCCCTCCCTCCCTCCCTCAGAGCTGCACTTTCTCTCCAGCTCCCCCACACTCTCCCGGGCACTGCCCTTTATAATTTATTTTTAATTTTTTTCCCTCCTGCTGGCCTCTTTCCAACTGTTGTTCCAGGGCCGAAAAAAAAATAACAATTAAGTAGGAGTCATGTCTTGTGACGTGCACAATCTCTTCTAACGCCTGAGTTCAATTTTACACAACATTTAATACAAATATTAAAAATCAATAAATCAGGGAGGTTGTTAATGAAATGTTACAGTGAGTGTGTGTCACCAGATAGGATTTTGGTGGGAAACATGTCTGATTTAGCAAAAGCTGAATGCAGTTGTATTATTTATCCTTCTGCTAAAAACAAAAGATAAAGGTGTTCATTAAATCATATCAAATCGAATTAAACTCTATTGGCGGGTCCCTCCAGCAGAACAGAAGTATGAAAAACAGGGGAAAGAAAATGAATCTCAATGCATCTCTTGACAACGGAACAGGAATCGGAACGCATTAAAAATAAATCAGAGCGCTGCTGTAGGTCACAACAGAAGGATTCGACTGTAGTGGAATAATGGGACGAGAGACAGAAAGGCAGAGACTACCCTGCAGGTACACCCTGGCACTAGAAGGGGAAACCAGATTTTTTAAACGATAGGTCACATCAGGTCTGTAAGAAAGAGTCTTTACCCCATTCACGCTGCTCCTTCATGTCCCCTTCCCCTGGCTGTCGGGACTGCAGCGCTCCCCAGCTCCTCGGCCCGCTGCCAGCTCAGCATTTTGCCGGCTGCTGGCTCTGCCTGTCACCCCCTCACCCCGGCCCTTTGCACCTCTCCCTTTCCTCCACTGTGGCCGGTCCCCGCTCTCCCTGCCGTGCTTTAGCCCGGCCTATCTCACTATTCAGCTATTCCCCGTGACCCATCTCAGCCCTTGCAGGAGGCCTTGGGAGCCGTCTGCAGAGCGATCTGCCAAAAACCGGGCAGCTGCCCGGGCGGTGAGGAGCCCTGCCCGGCGCCCGTCCCGGTGGCAGTCCCCGGTGTCTCCAGCTGCCAGGAGTGGCGGGACCGGGGGGATTCTCCCTTTGTCGTGATGTGGCTGAGAGATGGTCGTGGCCTTGTAGCACCCCTGGGAGCTCAGGCCGCGGCTCCGTGGGAGCTCGAGGGGCGCGGCTCGCTCCGTTCTTCCTCCCGGCGCGCCGAGGCCCCAGCTCGGGCCGTGCTGCGCTGGGAACCATGGCAGCGGCGAGAGGTCGTCTCCTGCCCCCGCC
>NW_005054374.1:2686332-2687585 GCF_000277835.1 Geospiza fortis
GAGGGGGCCCCGCGGAGAGTTCGTGGCAGCGTACACACCTCCGGGGGCAGGACCCGACAGCTTTGTGCCGCTGGGCTCAGGGGGCCTTTTCTGCTCGCCACTTTGTTCGGCGGCGGCAACTGCCCGACCCGGCCGGGCCCCGGCTCGCAGCTCCCTCCCCCTTGGCACTACCCCTGTGCTCAGAGCCTCCTCCAACACCCGAGGGCGGCCTCTCTTCTCCTCTAGGACGATCTAGAAGTCGTCCAAAGCAAGTCGCTTTTAGAGCAGATACAACAATAAAGTATATTGAAATAAGTCTGCGGTTGGTGAGTTTCCAGCGATACTTAATGGCACTCGCGGTAAACAGTCCCTCTCTGTGCGAGCGGGGAAAATCATCCAGACACAAGCACATTCCACCCTCTTTAGGGCTCCCTGGCTGTTATTATAGTTATTGCATTACTCTGGTGTAAGCCTTTTGTAACTAAGCTTCTATAAAGCCCCGCTTACAAGCACCCTGATTAGAATTTTCCTTGCCAGTAACCAAAGGCCACCCGCTTTCCAGTGCTATACAGAGGGAGCCGTCAACAGCCACCCCTCTGAATGTACGCTTTGTTCCTGGCAACAAGGAAACGAGTGGGCTTCTATTGGGGAGAATGCAACCTTTCTTTTAAATATCACACAGCGAGAGCTGATGGGGTACTGGGCTTCGGAGAGGCTGCGATGGAGGCAGAGAGACACAGGGGGGTCACGGGAGCGCGGAGTGGCCGAGCCCTAATGCTACCCACGAAGCGGCACTCAGCCGACGTCCGGAGGATCATCTGGCTGATCCCGGCTCAGGGGCGGGCGGGGACAGAGCCAGGGCCTGGTGGGAGAAGAAAAGGAGAGCGCCGGATAATGGTTTCCCAGCAGCACACTTCGCTCTGCACCCTGCACCAGCTCCCCAAGCAAGGGGAGAGCAGCGCCTCGGAGGCCCGGGGTGGACCCCAGTGCAGGGAACGGTGGGGTCGTCTCTCACAGTGGTGACCTGCCTAGGAGCTCACCCAGCACACCCAGCAACCCCATCCCAAACCCTCCAGGTCCCACCGCCCCTCCAGGGATGTGCCCCTCCAGGAGTGCAGGGCATCGCCATTTCTGCACACACGGCTGAGCTGCCGGGCACCCCCATTTCCAGGGCAGAAGAATCCCCCGGTGGCGGGGAAGGAGCCCGGCTCACCCGGGGCGCTCCCTGCGTGCAGCTGCCAGCCTGCAGCGCTCCGGGAAGCGAGCAGGAGGGG
>NW_005054374.1:2687872-2688410 GCF_000277835.1 Geospiza fortis
CCGGAGGGCTCCGCAGGCAGCCCGGCTATTGTGAGCGGCCCAGAGCCCGTCTGGCCGGGTGTAAGCGATTAACCGCGGTGTGTCCAACACGTATGCTAGTGACATTACTGAGGAGGTGAGAGCTTGGCGCTCACCGGGCCGAAATGCTGGGCTTTCGCTTTCGTTCAGGATGTGTGTGACACAGAGCCTTTTCTCAGCTCGTCTGATTTTTAACTTCCTCTAAAGCTCTCTCCTTCTCTTTTATTTCCTTTGCTCGGAGAGCAGCAACGAGAGACCGAGAGGAAACACGCTGCTGCTGTGCAAAATGTGGACCATGTGTGGGAACTATTTACTCAGAGTGCAACTGCAGGCACCAGGCGAGGGGCTGGCAGAACCGGGGGGCGGTGGAGAGCGAGGCTACATCTCTCTCGCTCTTCGTCCCCCCCCCTTGTCTTCCCTAAAGCCAAACCACGTCGCTGTGTGTGTAACGGTGCGTTTTACTGACTTCTCGCTGAGCTTGTGTCGGGGTGCATTTTATATTTTTTTCTTTTTTTTTTTT
>NW_005054374.1:2688486-2688928 GCF_000277835.1 Geospiza fortis
AAAGGAAACAAAGATAAAAAAAAAAAAAAAAAACCGAAAAAAAAAAGAAAGAAAAAGGCGGGGTGGGGGGGAAGGAGTAAGAGCGTGAAGAAGCGGGCAGAGAGGGCTGCACGGTCCCCTGATCGTCCTTTTGATGGCTGAAGAATAATAAAAATAATTAATAATAATCCCTAGCCTTTTTTTTCTATTTGGTTGTACCAGGAAGTGCCTCTGGCCTTGAAACTCCCTATTACTTCTCTTCCCCCAACCCCCGTCCTTTCTTTGGGAAGTGAGAAGAAAAAGGTCTGCAGCTGACAAATATTATCCATCCTTTTCATCGATCGGAGCATATACAGATGTGATAGCTTGATGTACGCTGCAAACCGGCTGATCCATCGCTTTCTCCCTCTCTGGCTGGCTCTGGTTCGGCCTCCTCCTCCTCCCCCTTTGTTCTTCCCCCCCC
>NW_005054374.1:2689694-2690241 GCF_000277835.1 Geospiza fortis
GCCCGCTCCCCCGCGGGAGAGCCGGGGTACCCCTCCTCGCCAGCCCCCCCCGACCTGCCCGGTGCCCGTCCGGTGCCGGGGAGAACCAGCCGGCGGCGGGGCTGCCGCGGCGAAAACGGAGCGGGAGGAGGGAAAAGTGCTATCCGGAGAGCTGTTGTGACAGATGCTCAGCTTTGCCCTACGCGTGCTGGTGAGAGAAGGAGTTAAAAGCAAGCTGCTTTTTCGATCGAGCTGCTTCCCCGAGCGTCGGAAGGAGCGGCTTGCTAGAAAGCCGTCCATCAGCAACCAGTCCAACCTGCCCGTGATAATATGCGATCAACACCAAATCACCCCCGCTAGGCACGATCCATCATCGCTACGATGCAATGGGCCCTTGTATGGATGTGTCTACACGGGGGGCGGGCGGGGAGAGAAGGGGAGGGAGCGGAAAAGAGAGAGGGAGAGCGTGTGTGCATGTGTGTGCGAGGGGGGGACCGCATCATTCACCGGAATGGGGATCGCCGCCTCCCCCGGTTCTCGGCGAGCGGAGCTGCCCGAGCCAGCGGAG
>NW_005054374.1:2691354-2692181 GCF_000277835.1 Geospiza fortis
AAATAATAATTAAAAGCAAAACAAACACCCCGATCCGGTCTTTCCTGGACACGCGGGTCGGAGCCACCGCAGCCCAAGTGTTGTTATTCCCGGGCTGGAAATAGCCCTGGCTCCGCCCTGGACAATCGCCTGTCAGAGGCCTCTTCTCTCCCTTCCCTGGAGGCCCTTCCCTGCCCTGCTTTATTTACTTTTGAAGTGTCTGGATTGATGGAGACCTGCGAACGGCACTTTTTTCCCCCGGCTCCCTCCTGCACCAGGGCTCCGCCGGAGCCTCTTACCGCACCCGGCGCTCCGCGCCAGCGTGACCCAAGATAACCCGGCCCCGGAGAGGCCAGGGCGACCGGGGGAGGGCGCTTAACCAAACCAAACCAAACAGATCGATCCGTCCCCGGCCGAGGCCACGGAAGCCCAGGGCGGTAGTGGGGGGTATCGGTAGGCCCGGGGGGGCGGGCGGGGGGGGGGGGGGGAGCCGCGGTCCCAGAGCAGCCTGTCCGCCCAGCCCGCCCGCCGGGGAGGGAGGGCGGGAGAGAGATCGCGGCAGGGCCCGTAACGACACAAGGGATAAACACCAAAGTTATCACCAGCCGTGACCAAAATAAATGCCTGTGATAAAAAAGCACTGACAGGATGATCCATTACGCGGGTGTCACTGCCTACAACGAGGTTCAATCAGATACGCCGGTTGCCGTGGACAACGGGGGAAGCGGCGGTACCGGGCTGACGACTTTTCTGGAGAGGCGGGTGGTGGTTGCCATCAGGGAGGTGACACGGCGCGATCTGCATGAGGGTGGCCCGGCATCGCGGCAAGGGGCAGACCGCATCTTCCG
>NW_005054374.1:2693611-2693844 GCF_000277835.1 Geospiza fortis
CGCCACCCCCACGTCGCTGGCTGGTGCCGGCGGCGGGCGGCGTGGTCGCTTTCCCGGCTCCCACAAAGCGCTCCCCTCCCGCCGGCCCCCGGACCGCAGGCCACGCAGAGCCGAAATTTAGGTTAATAGGATGGGCTTTGATCCGTGGTCCCCTTCGCCCGCCCCTCACCCCAAACGACATCGATCAGCTGCATTTACTCCCGCGCCGATCGGCGCCCCGCGCTCCCGCAGCC
>NW_005054374.1:2694045-2695546 GCF_000277835.1 Geospiza fortis
AGTCCCGCAGGAACCGCCACCCCCCCTCCCCTTCGCCCCTCTTTTGCACACACGCACACACAAAATAAATAAATAACGAGGCGGCTGGAGCCATCTGGGGTTGGATGGCTTCTCATCTCATTACAGAGCATTAGGAGAAACAGGCAAATATACAGCTATTAAAATTAATCGCCTCGCGCTGTCAGCTGAACATAATGGAAATTATTTATAGGCTGCCTACGATGCCTTTCTCGTCACGGAGGCTTGGTGCGGAGAGGCGCACTCGCGGCTCCCAGCACAGAGAGGCGTACGGGCCGGGCGGGGGTCCCCGGGCTCGACTCGGCCCCGACCAGCGAACTTTGGGAGGTCAGGGCGGGGAGGAAAAAGGGAAAGGGAAAGGAAAAGCAAGCGGCAGAGGCGCTGCGCTGAGCGAGTTAGGGTGGCTTGTTTTCAGGTGGTTGCAGGGGAGCGGGGAACGCCAAAGGGCGAACCGCGGTGCTGGGGGGCTCGCCCCCCCGGCCTGCTCCAGCGGAGCGTGCCGGGGGCGCTGCGGGGCAGGGTCCGGGGCAGCGGGCGGGCTATTCCCGAAGGAAATCTCCTCTGCAAACAGCGCATAGTGCTTAGCAGGCACCGCGCGATGCGGCGAGGGCACGCCGCGGGAGGGGGCGATGCGCTTCCCGAGCGATCTGCCTGCAGATCTCTGCTAGCAGAGGAAATGTTAATTGTCAGCCCTTCCGCTTCAGCCTCTGGAGCGGGCTCTCGGAGCTGTTTGCTTATGCGCCCGGGGAGATGGGGGTCTCTTCCGCTCCGGGAAAAAACCCTAAACCCAATCGACTATGCTGAGGAGAGCTGGCCTGTTTTCCGACCGAGCAAGATAATGTATTTGGAAATGTATTTGGGAAGCAAGGGGAAAGGCTGTCCGTGCATTTCCCCGCTCCGTCCGAGGTCGTTTCGGCCGAGACAGCCAGGGCGAACCGCCTCCTCCCCCCAGCTGTGGGGCTCATCGCGGTGCTGTGCCCATGTGAGGACTGAGAGCCTCAGCAGGGGCCGGAGGAGGCAAAGTACGGCGGGCACAGGCCGCCGGGGCAGCCCCGGTGGCACCTGCAGGGTGGGAGGGAAGGTGCGAGAAAGGCCGAGTGAGAGGCTGGAAGCGCATCTTCGCCAGGCTTGAGAGGTTAATAAATACACCCGTCCCCTCTTCCCAGCCCGCCTGAGGCTAAGACTCACAGCTCAGCGGGTAATTGACAGTCTCAATCCAAAATTGAAACATGTGTTAACAACAACGCCACGCATCCTAGGAGCTACCCGGGAGATCGCCACCTCACGGTCTTTATATATTATTTGAATCCACCGGAGGAAAGTGTCACGAGATTTTCAGAGCACGTTTCACCCCTACCTGTAAATCAGCGCTTATCACTGCTGGCTGCTCAGACAGAGGCAGCCCCTGCTCTGTAGCGCAGGAGGAGAGGAGTCATTGCTCCCTCGCAGCGCTGCTTCCGTGCAGCCGCCCTGCGGAGCCCGC
>NW_005054374.1:2695630-2696069 GCF_000277835.1 Geospiza fortis
CACGGCCGGGGCTACGCGGCCACTCGGCTTTCCCTCTCCCCTCCCTGCCAGAGCGAGCAGGACCGGTGTCCGAGTCCCACCCTCCCCCCAGCTCTTTCGGGCGGGAGTCACACCACCGCGAGTGGGAACAGGCGCCCGTAGTGGTGCGGCATCTTTCCCAGGCAGTTGCTTGTGTTTCTGGGATCCAGCGGAGCAGATTTACGCGCTGAACTGAGGGCCTTGCTCTCGTCAGCGCTTCAACAGCCACAGCGGGGTTGCCTGCTCCCTGTGGTGGAAGTAAGCTGGGGATTCCCTCCCCCCGAAACCCCTCTAAGGGCCTATGTTGTCCCTGGCAGGAGGGATCGGGCCGGGGCGGGAAAAGGCGAACTTGTGCCGAAGTGGTTGGACGTGCAGAGGCAGGACAGGACTGGCAGGGCTCCCCGGCAAGGGCAGGTCTCCA
>NW_005054374.1:2696579-2697042 GCF_000277835.1 Geospiza fortis
GCAGCTCTCGCCCACGCGTGCACTCGCACGGTCGCACGCTGAGTCACACGGGCACGCCGCCTCTCGTACACCGTGTCACGCACACGCTCCGTGTGGCACACACAGTGCCGCTTCTGGATCGTGCCGTGTCACGCACACGTTCCGTGTCACACTCACGTTCCGTGTCACACGCGCATTTATTCCCACGCACACTCGATGGCCCTCCCGCACAGGCACTGCATCCTGCGGGGGAAGCACGGCAGCTCTCACACATTCGCTGCATCTCTCAGCTGGGACGTACGCCGAGGACCTCTCACGTTCCCTTTCTCACACCCGGGCTGTCACACAGCCACACACACTCACGCTGATCCGCACACGCACCAGCGCAGGGTTTCCCACGCGCGCCGCCTCCCCCGCAGCGCGCTCCCGCTCCCCACGCACATCGTCTCGCAGGCACTCGCCGCCTCACAATTCCGCACACACG
>NW_005054374.1:2698451-2699793 GCF_000277835.1 Geospiza fortis
ATCCCGGCCCCCGCTCGGCCTCGGAGCCCAGCCGAGCTTCCGTCGCCCTCTGTTGGAAACCTCTACGCGGTGCGGGGCCGTGGCGCCGGCCAGGTCCCCCACACCCCCCCAGGATCCGACCGAGGGGACGCAGGAAACGTCGCCTCCGTGCTCAGCGGCGAGCAGCGGGGGCGGCACAGCCCGAGCGGGGCCCGGAGGCCTCCTTTCTCTTCCCTTCCCCATTCTTCCTCTTTTCCTTCCCTTCCCTCACAGTTCCCTTTCCCCTTCCTTTCCTTGGCCTCCTCCCGGGGGGCCATCCCGAGAGCGCACTCAGCCAAGCGCATCGCGCTCTTAAATCAAGCCTGGATATTTAAAGCTTAACTCCCAGTTTATTTTCGTCCAAGACCAAAGACGCTCGCTACGTATTCGGGAAGCTATTTAAATACCTCTCCCGACCTCCCCTCGGGGTTTTGAACGTTTGCTGCTGGAGAATTTCACAAAGGTATTTGGTACCGTCGCCCCGGCTCCCCAGGACGCACGGCGGGAGCCGGGGAGCATTGCCGAGGGCGAGGGGGGGATGTGTTTTGAAGGGAGAAGAGCTCCTTTCAGCCAGGGAATCGCGGTACTTCACACTCACTTCGTGGTTTATTACTACGGGAGGAATCTGTTTATAGTCAAACCGTATTACCTTGGGCCGTATCGATTTTCCAGCAGTACTCCCCGCCGATTTAATTGTTTTTAGGAATGTCAATTGCAGCTCTCATGTTCCCTGAATTCATCAGTGTTCAAATGATAAACCTCATCATCGCTCTAAATCATACGGCAATGTGCTCGTTACCGCTGCCCGCCCGCCCCCCGCGCCCCCAGCCCCGCACACCGACCGGCGATGTCTGGAACTTCACCAGAACCACGGCACCGCGTTCCCGCCTCTCTCTCCCTTTCACAGCCCCTCCACTCCATCTTTTAAGTTTTACTGTCTTAATATGAATGCACTGAAGAAATACACCCCTAAATTAGTCACGGTTCCCGGTTTTGGGTTCTACAGCTAAAAATCCCCATCGCAGCGCAGAGCAGATAAAACCAGAGGGGAAAAAACCCCAGCAATCAACCAGCCAACAACAACAACAACAACAACAACAACAACAAACAGCACAACCCACACAGAGAAGTCATCGTGTCTTTAAAAAATAATTAGGAAGAAAAACAAGCTGAAACTGCGGAGCGGACAAGGCGCTGGAAACTCCACGCTGGTGCTGCTCGTGGCTGCGCTAATCCCTGAGGGCGGGAGCGGATGGAGGAGCCCTTGCCCACTGCCCGGCCCTCCGCGCCTGGGGCCCCGCACACGCGTGGGCAGTGCGGGGGA
>NW_005054374.1:2700134-2700567 GCF_000277835.1 Geospiza fortis
GCGGCTGCGGGGAGTTTTTTTGCACGGCTGGGAGATGCCAGGCCAGCGGCGAACCCCTGCACTGCCCGCGGTCAGAGGGATGGCTTAGCGGGGCGACCCGCGGGTAGGAGGCGGCTTCTCCCCGCGCTGCGTTTGGGACGTTTAAGGCGCCGGCAGCGTCCGTCCTGGAGGCAAGAGCTACCCTACAAACTCAGGTCGGACATCCCCTCCCCAGAATAATCAGTGAGGGCCGTTTCCCCTCTCGAAGGTTCGGCGCAGCGAGGGGATCCAAGCACAACAAAACATCCCCCGCGTGGCGCCGGGAGAGAGCCCAGGCGCTGACCCTTCGCTCCGCTCAGAAGCCCCCAGGGCAGGAGTTGATGGGGCGTCTGCCGTCCCCTCTGCACGGCACTGCCCCGCTCCTCCTCCGGGGGGTAACGGCGGGGAAAGCCCC
>NW_005054374.1:2700924-2709275 GCF_000277835.1 Geospiza fortis
CGGGCAGCCCTCGGCTGCTGTTTATTTTGTCATCAAATCAATTAAGCTGCCGCTCTCGTATAGAACGGGGGCGGGAGGGGAAGGAGGAGGAGGGGGTTTGGAGTAAAACTGTGGCCACGCCTTTGACACCGTCTCACCAAAGCAAAGAGCTCCTCCTGTTGGAGAAATTATTTCCTGCCGGATGGGAAACCCTCACAACACGCGAGGGATTTCATTACTTTATTTTGAGTAGTGTGGTTTTATGCTTAACTATGTAATTTTATTTTATTTTATTTTATTTTATTTTATTTTATTTTATTTTATTTTATTTTATTTTATTTTAATCAGTCGGAGGTCTCTGCACCAACAACCATGCCAGTAATCTGGTGCAACTGCTCTTCTGTGTTCTACTTCTCTGTTGCCATCATGTCTGGCCACTGGTGCCTGGTAAAATACTAGCTACAAAACATTGGACCCTTCCTGTGCTGTGCATAATGATCCAGCCCTTGTAATACCAACACAATATTTGGCACCTTGTGAGTAGCATTGAGCAGATGTAGAATTTTTTGGCTTGACCCAAAGTCTCCCAGAAATCTGTCCCAGTTGCTGGATTGCTGGAAAGGTTTACCTTGCTTCCCAGAGGGCATCAAACCAGATCTCATGCAGGGTAATTTCTAATCTGTGCTCTACTAAGTTCATGTCCATGATTATGTTAAAAGTTTTTTTAAACGTACAGTTTCTGTTAAATGAGCTAAGTTGAACTGGTGACCCAGTATAATTACAACTGGTATCTTTTGGGGAATCCCTGGCAGAAAAAGCCAAGCATTTGATGAGCAAAGATTCTCCCAGAGTCTTGTGATTTGCTGAGAAGCATCCTCTGAAGGCGGTGCCTGGCTGGAAGCATGGATCTGGCTGCCAGAGGACAGAGAGCACCTGGCCAGCCCATCCTGCAAAGCACAGGACTGCTGGGTTTAAACAGGGGCTTTTGCTCTCTCTGTCTGAAAAAGCTCTGCTCTTTGCCACTCCAGCTGCCAACCATTTAAGACTGTACCCTGCTAAAAGGTGATATATCCTATTTGCTTCTTTATAGCACTGCAAAGAGGATCCAGATCTCCCCAGTCACAGAATGCTCCATTCCAAACTTACCCTTGTTTAATTTAAAACCAACTACAGCACTCATTGCAGATACTAACACCAGCAGAAAAACGGTGCTCCTGCTCCCTCCCTGTGTTGTAAGAACTCTAAAGACAAAGCCCAGTGCACTGCAGAGGTACCTCATGGGAGGCACTTTCAGAAAAAGCCACTGATTACAAAGGCCTTCATTTCTGGGCACTCAGTTACAGCTTGTGTAGAAAAGTGGGTGCTTTTGCAATCAGCAGCTATTTAGAAAAATTCCAGCTTAATTCTGGTCAGCCAAGAATGGATAAAAATGCTAAAACATGCACGTGAAGTAATGCTGGAAGACGGTGAAAACTGTGAGCAGAGGGTGCACTTCAAGATATTTTCTACTGTTTCTGCACTGTGAGATTATTCATTTTAGAATAATTTACTTTACTACATTTGCTAAATGCACTTGAGTTCTGTGTTTGAACCAATGACTGCACTCTCAGGCCATCTGCTCCTCCTACCCAATGCTGCAGCAGCCCAGATCTTCATGAGATTATAGGGCCATGTCCTGGCCAACACAGAAGTGCATTCTCATTCACTGTGGGAGAATGAAGCCAACAGTTGTGATCTCAATGTATCAACAAAACAACAATTTTGGAAGAAAGACAGCTTATTGTTTTGTTATGTTTTAGTGGTTACTCCTTACCATCGCTTTCATCCTCTCTCAGAATTTACTGATAAGAGATTAAAAAAAAAAAAAGAGTGTCTTACCTACACCAGGCACTTCCAAATCCATAGGAATAATCAATGAATTTGATTATTGTAGCCCTCAGCTATCTGTGAGCATGATTTCACCTTCTCCACATTACATCAGCCCCATCCACCACCCACAACCCACCCACCTCCTCCCTCCGTCCCCACACGAGCTGCATAACTGTAAACTCAAACTGTGCAGTGTGGTTTGCAGGAGGAGAAATTGTTTGGTGCCCTGAGAAGCAGCAGGAATTCAGGGTGTATGGTCTCAGCAGCTGGTGGGAGGGAGCTATGTGAGATGGCACAAACGTTTTTTGTTTGTAAGTGGGAATCCATTGTAGGAGAGTTGACGGTTTGGAGAAGTTCCCCCCTACTCCCTGTGCTGGTGTGAGTTTGGTGTGTGCTGAGGAAGTACGGTGCTGAATTTTGTTTTCTTGGCAGGAGAGGTTTGTGTGCAGGGCTCAGGTTAAAGGTTTCAAGTGGGAAGGGAGGGAGGAAGCCTGTGGGTTCTACAAGTCTGTGGGGTGACACGCCGAAGGTGAAACTGCGGTTAAGGGCTTCAAACCCCAAGTGAAGCCTTGGCTGGAGACTTCATGGCTTTCTAATGTTTCTGTTGGTGGGATGTGCCACCAGCAACTTTAATGGATTTTAAACAATATTTTTGGTTTGGTGGGATTTCTGTGCAAACATTGACAGATGGCATGGGTAGCTCATGTATTTTCATCTCTGTTCCTCCCCTAGTGTCTTGCCAAGCCCTAAATCTTCACATACCACCTTGCTTTCTGTATGAACTCTTTACTGGACTCCCCTTCTCTCTCTCATTTTCCAGACTATGTCCTGGATTAATTCTATATTCTGCTAGAGCCCAGATTAACTATTTTCTTCTGTTTCCTGACTCTTTGGTCAGCTCTTTCACTGCTTGTTTATACAGAATCACAGGAGAGTTGATATATTATGGGCACAGAGGAAAAAAAATAAAGGCAGTGAGGGAGAAGAGAAAGAGAAAGGGGGTATGTGTGGGACAGTAAGGAGGGCAGCATGAGAAGAGGTGGTAAAGATATTGAAGTGTAGGTGGGGGCTTGTCTGTAATGTTCTCTGTCGGTTTGCAGGACTGACAAGCTCCAAGGGGGAGGGAGAGGTGAGAAAACTGGCTCTGTAGTCAATCTGGACCCAAGCAGGGAGAAACAGAGGAGCTGACAAAGCCTGGGCAGCCCCTCTACCCTGAACAGCTTTCATGTCAGCTCTCCCTCCCCTTCCATGCTGCCCCACACAATCCCATTGCTGCAGCTGCCTGCTCCCCTCTGCCCTGCTGAGGTTCCCGTGGTGCAGATAAACACTGTTCCAGGGAGAGACTGAGGCAGCAGGACCAGGGCTGGGCTCCTGGAGGGGTAAAAGCCCAGCAGCCCTTAACCCCATGGGGTAAAAGCCCATCAGCCCTCAGGGGAAGCCCTGGCTCTTGCCTCAGCCCTGTGGGCAGTCAGGGCTGGCACACACCAGCGCAAAGCTGCAGCTCCTTTGCCATGGGCTGAGAGCAGGAGAGCAGAAGGTGACGTGGGCAGGATTTCTGCAAGGACAGCAGCAAGTGCTGCTGATCTGGTGCAGAAGCTCAGGGCCCAGAGCCAGGTTTAGTCCATTCCTCCTCTACTGCAGAGGCACTGGAGCACTGGGGCTTAGCCGGGCTTAAGCACTCACACCCAGCACTGTCACTCGCTCGTCACATCATGTGCACAGCACGTGTGTGCCACACATCTCACTCCCCTGCCACCTTGAAAATCCACCTCCGTAGCTTCTATTATCAGGTGAGCAATGCAAGAGGTGGAAGGCTTTTAAACTCCCATTACTGGCAAACCCAGCCATTCCTTTTGGCTAAACTCAGCATGATTCGGACCTGCCAGCCAACGCAGGAGGAATGATTTGTGGTGCCTGAAATTCCCCAGGTACAAAGCAGTAGAAACCTTGAGGTGCCATCAGATCTTCCATCTGTAAAGTCTGGTATTTACAATTATTTATAAGTAAATGAGAAAGAAAATGAACAAAATTTAGAAATTAGTTGATATGCCAGAAAATAATGTTAAGCCCTCTGTGCCTTATGCAAGATCTAGTCTCTAAAATCTGGAGATTAAACTCAGCCAGGGAACTTTGATACAGAGGGATTTGATTCCTCTTTTGGCTGCAAATTCCAGACTGGCTTTAACTGTGACCTTAGCACTAACATCCCCCCTTTTACTCGATTGAGCACAGTTTATTTTAGCGGTATGCAAACCAGCTTCCCCTAACATGAATCCTCTCTGCCATAAGGAATCACTGGCATCCCTTCAAAATACCATGGAAAGCTTTTGGTCACTGCTTGAGAGCAGAGAAGGTATTTGAAATGGAGAAAGTGACTAAAAATGGGGTATGGAAAAGGAAGGATTTAATATTTAAATGTGGCTCTTGAATTCCTCACATTACAGAAACACCAGGAGCAAGACTCAGCCCTTGCTTTGCACTGTCAAACACAGTCTGTGGTAGTCACTGTGCTTTTTTTTTGTGGTGCAAGCCAGAAGAGGAACTGATCCAACCTTTTGAGGAACAGGCTGTGTGTTGTCAGCATCACAGGGTGGCTGCTTTGTTTATACAGCTCCTAATGAAGGTAATGGATTGGCCACTCTTTTGCACCCTTCTGATGCTGGAAATTTCACCTTTAAAACGAGAAACTGCACAATTGCCTCCATTTTCAGTGTTTTGAACCACATGGAAACAGCCAGAAAAAAAACACAGGTCTAAACCAATTATAAAATGTAAACATTTATTACAAATCATCCCAGTAACCTCTTTTCCTATCTTTTCAGCTTAATGTTGCTAGGTAAGGCCGGTAAGGCAGCTGGCAAGGCTTAGTTAAGCATGGTTTAAAATGCCAGATAAAAAAGGGTGGAATTTCACCAGGTTGTGGAAGACTGGGCTCTCCTTTTTCAGTGATTCTTACTGAAGACAAACTTTAATGGTATTCATGCCTAAAAATATTTCAAAACCTGCTTCTTGGGGAAGGGTACAGACTCCAGATGCCTGACCACAACAGCAAATTGCTGTCAGTGACACAGCCTATGCATATTGAGGGGAGCCAGCTCTGCCCTCTCCTTGACAGGATAGTGGCTTGCCTTGGGGTTCATCTGCTCATATCACTGTCATCTGTCATGACATATTCATATGGGACCCAGCTGCTGAAGCTTACACCAAGAAAGAGAAAATGTAAAAATAATTGGTTGATGTTTATGTCATTCCTTAGGCTACACCCATGCAGCCCTTTTCAGGGTTCACTATTTGAAGGATCATTATCTTTACATACATTTATATATTGTCCTATATCTTAAGTGATATACCCTTCTACTTTTAACCTTTAAATAATGCAAGGGCAGAAAAAGCCTTGTCACCACTGAGCACCTCCCAGTAAAATTTGGCTGTGGTTTAATGTCAATAATAAAAGCATCATAACATTTTAGTAAACTTGTCTCTGAGGTGGGATTGATTTTCTTAGATTTCCTGGGAGATTGGACAACTTTTCAACTCAAGACTTTTAGAAATGCTCATTCCTGGAGCCAGCAGTCTGGAGAAGATAAAAGCTTTGGTATTGGGGCTGAGCTTGCTCTGGGCCTGCTGCAAGCTGCCCAAGACAAAATTGTGTCCCACCACAGGGATCTGCCTCAGAGCCAGACCCTACACCAGAGGCACTCGGGATCTCCTGGAAATGCAAAATGCAGCCTCTCTCTTGGCAGGTCCTGCTCCTCTGGTGCTGGGGAAGGAGATGGCATCCTGGCCCTGCCCTAGCTCCCCGTGGAGAGGCAGTGTAATTGTGCAGAGCTCAGCAAGGAGCAGGATGTTGGCACTGCTCTGTGCACAGGAGCCATCCTGCAGATGGGAGGGGAGCACAGACTGCCTAAAGCAAACAGCAGTGGCTGCTTCCCTCTGAAACTGCATCCCAAAAGGATTTCAGCTGAAGGATTTGGGTCCATTAGGAAGAGCACTGCCAGCAGGTTGAGGAAGGTGATCCTGCCCCTCTTCTCAGCCCTGGAGTGCTGTGTCCAGCTCTGGGCTCCTCAGGACAGGAGAGACATGGAGCTCCTGGAGCAGATCCAGTGGAGGGTGACAAAGATGGTGGAGGGACTGGAGCATCTCACAGAGGACAGACTGAGGGAGCTGGGCCTGTCCAGCCCTGAGAGGGCAGAGAGGGGCCCTCACCCCTGTCTGTGTCTGCAGGGAGGGTCAGGGCATGGACCAGGCTCTGCTCCGTGGTTCCAGCAATGGGACAGGAACTGATGGCCAGGAAGTTCCACCTGAACATGAGGGAGAATTCCTTCACTGTGCAGTGACCGAGCACTGGAACTGATTGTCCAGAGAAGGCATGGAGTCTCCCTCACTGGATCTATTCCAGACACATCTGGACACAATCCTGTGCCATGTGCTCCCAGAGCTTGAGCAGGGAGGTGGGACCAGATGACCCATGGGGGTCCCTTCCAGCCTGACCCATTCTGTGATTTTATGATTCTGTGATTTTGGAACATTGCAGTAACACAATAACAAAGGAATGTTCCTTTATTTGAATATCCTCAACAAAGTACTGGGTTTTAAATATCATCATTAACCTGGCTAATACAGTTATATGGGAAATGAAGTGTGCAACCACCATCTTTCACTTAAGAGATTGATTAAACTGAAATAGGTGCCTATGGAAATGAGCAGAAGAGGATGCTTGTGTGTATGATAAGTAAGAGAAATCACATGGACAGCATGGAAGCAGTAATCATAGCACCACTTTTAGCAGGTTGAGAAAACGCTCAGAGACAGTTCTGGGGTTAAAGTGCTTCCAGAAACAAAGTTGAAACTGGAAGAAAAGAAATTGTTTCCTCTTGTTTGATTCCTCCTGCATTCCACAAACCAATTGCTTGCAAATGAACAGGGCTGCACCAAAGAAACAGCTCACTGTTTCCAATTTCTAATAGACATGAATGCTACATTTTAGTCATGCTGCCCACCAAAAAGAGCAATTATGCATTGGAGATGACACAAAAACACAAACACATTTTCAAGGAGCGAAAATTGTCCGTGTTCCTTTTTGATAACTCCTGAACTGTGTTTCCTGCGCTACTTCACCTCTGGCTTTGCAAGGGAAGAGCAGCAGAAAAACTTTGTAGATTAGTGATACAGCAAAATGTCCGTATTTATGGTCTTTGAGGGCTCTGAATGTTGAGTCCCTGTATGCTGTAAAAGAAGTGGCCTCAAGGAGCTGCTCCCCCAGGTCACTGCAGAGGCAGCCCAAGCTCCGGTGCCCAGGGGGCTCTGGCTGCTCCCCCTGCCCAGCGGAGTTTGTGGCTCCCTCTGCTCCCAGCAGAGTTTGTGCCATTGGCAGAGCTGGCAGAGCCTCATTCTGCAGAAGCTGAATTCCTTCTGCCCATCCCAGCCTGCTGCATGTGTGTGGTGTTTGCTGAGGCAGTTTGGTGCTGGGAAAGGTTTAAGAGGGGCAGGGAAGAAGCACAGCCACTCAACACAGGGAATCACACAGCCATGGCTCTGTGAAGGAAAGCCCTGTATCCCCAAAACACCATTTCAGACCTATTGTTAGAGCAGGAGAAAGGCAGTAATTACAGTTGGAGACCAATTGCCAGGGAAGATTATTCTCACCTCAGTTACACTGTTAGCTCTATTTTTATTCTATCATTTCTTTTTTCAGCATGCTGAAAAACTGAGAGAAGAACAAGTGACAAACAGAATTCAGAGATGTCCAAGTAAAGTTACTTTGGAATGAAGAATAATCCATCAGGATACCGTTTGCAGTGTCTATTTTAGTAAAAGTCCCTAGACTATGGTTCTTTAGAATTAAAATAAATATTGATATAATGCATAATCTAGGCAGCTGGTTTCTGGATTGTACCGTGCTTTCATCTATCACTGTAAGTAGTTTTTAATGTAAAAATGAAATATATGTTCTACTGCAGCTGCTTATGTTTTGTACTGGTTTGCTTGTTTGTTTTTATCCATGTTGTGTTAGATGGGGAACATGAATTGTCTGTCAAAGGGCCAGGTGGAATAAAGGACTTTTACACCCACCAGCCTGACTCCTTGTGTGACATGGTATTAGATGGACCTTACTGTGCTTGGTGCTTGTCATCAGCACCCTCAAAATGAATACAGGCCATGGCTGGGCACTGGGACTTGCTGAACTGTGGTGCCAGAGCCCGCAGGGGTGATGTGGCCATTTGTGAGTTCTGCCCCATTCGTGGCTGCACACGGATCAGGCAGCTCCAGTCTGTGCCCATGCCACAAATTCAGTGACATGCTCCAGTTCTGTAGACCTTGTTACCCCAGCTCCTGGATTAACAGGCTGCTTGGACTTGCCTTGGCAGAGGTAAATGTGCTCTCCTCGAAACAAAATGCAGAATAATTTTATCCTAAACACATCCAAACATTATTTTTGGCTTAAACAGAAGTGCTCATTGTACAAAAAAAGAGGCATCACAATGCAGAAATGCAGAGGGAAA
>NW_005054374.1:2709285-2716624 GCF_000277835.1 Geospiza fortis
ATACACTTGTTAAGTGAGCTGAAACTTGTGTTTGTGTCACCTGAGCTATCATTTGTACAAGAATACAATAACCCATGATCCCAGACCAGAAATAAAGAACATAAAAATTTGTGTTCTCCACAAATGCATTTCTATATATCCCAGTTCCTACCTGTAGCTTCCTATTGTGGAGCAGAGAAGTCAAAAGATTTATTCAGAGGGAACCATGGTTTCCTCCAGAACCAACATCTGGAGGGTAGAGCCAGAGCAAGACACACCAGGACAAGCACTGCTGAGGGTTAATGGCATCCCAGGGGTCTGTGCTGGGGCCAGTTCTGTTCAGTGTTTTTATTGATGACATGGATGAGGGCATTGAGCCTTTCATCAGTAAATTTACAGATGTCACTAAGCTGGGAGCGTATGTCCATCTGTTGGAGGGTAGGAGGGCTCTGCAAAGGGACTTGGCATGGTTGGATGGATGGGCAGAGTCCAGTAAGATGAGGTTTAATAAGTCCAAGTCCTGCATTTTGGCCACAATCACCCCCTGCAGTGTTACAGGCTGGGGATGGTGTGGCTGGCCAGTGCCCAGGCACAAAGGGACCTGGGGATGCTGGTGACAGCCGGCTGAACATGGGCCAGCAGTGTGCCCTGGTGGGCAAGAAGGCCAAGGGCTCCTGGCCTGGATCAGAATGGTGTGGCCAGCAGGAGCAGGGAGGTCTCTCTGCCCCTGCACTGGGCACTGCTGAGGGCACACCCTGAGTGCTGTGTCCAGCTCTGGCCCCTCAGCTTGGGAAGGACCTTGGGATGTTCGAGCACATCCAGAGGGGGCAACGAGGCTGGAGAGGGGCTGGGAACACAAACCCTGTGAGGAACCCCTGAGGGAGCTGGGGGTGTTCAGCCTGGAGAAAAGGAGGCTCAGAGGTGACCTTATCACTCTCTAAACTCCCTGAAAGGTGGCTGTGCTCAAGTGGGGTTGGGCTTTTTCTCCAGGCAGCACTGACAGAACCAGAGGGCACAGTCTCAAGCTGTGCCAAGGGAAATATAGGTTGGATATCAGGAAAAAAGTTTTTTACAGAAAGAATGATAAAGTTCTGGAATGGTCAGCCCAGGGAGGTGGTGGAGTCACCATCCCTGGATGTGTTTAAATAAAGATTCGGTGTGGCACTCAGTGCCATGGTTTAGTTGAGGTGTTAGGGCATGGATTTGGCTCAATGATCTTGAAGGTCTCTTCCATCCTAGTGATTTTGTGATCTTCAGAGAGATGGGGGAGCAGCTACAGAGAAACTCTCCAAACCTTCAGAAAACTTTCCAAAACTGCAGGTGAGAGATGCTGGAGGCAGGTTTGGGTAGCTGGGGATACCCAAAAACTGACAAGCAGCTTGCTGGAGTCATCTGTGCCACCCTACATGTTAGGGAAACAAGCTTTCTTCACTGTTTAACACAATAACTGCAAGGGCACCTTCGCAAACCTTCACAGACTCCTGGAGACTGCTTTGCTTCTCTGAGTTAGAGAAATGGCATCACTCTTATTTCACTGGATTTTTTTCTTTTTGAGAGAAATGGAACATGTTTCTTCCTTCCCTGACTGGTACAGAAAGAACATTTTCTCTTCTAATCACCATTTGACAGAAAAATGGAAGAGCAAACAACCTATGTTTTTCCACTGTGATTGTTTTTTGCTTCCTTTTATACCTTTCTCTCTGAAAAGTGTCCATATCCCCCTGCCCCCTATTTCCTAAGGTTTTTCTGGTAATCGTGTGTTATTGTGGGGATTAATGCACAGGAAACTTGAAAGCAGCCAAAGAAGCCTGCAGGCTCTGTTGGGTATGAGGGATGGGCTGTTATCCCTCACACCTCCTTGTTGCAAATCCCATTTGGTGGTGTGCTGCTAATGAAAAGCAAACCTGTCTTTTGCAAGTGCTTGGATCAGTCGGGGAGAAAAGATCCTGTGTCAGGGTTGGTTTTAGCCACAGAATGGTCTGACTTTGCTCCTACACCACCCAGCTGCTGAGAGCCTTCCTGAGAGCCCTCCCTGCAGCTTTGTCTTGCTCTGGGCTTGGCTTTTCTATCCACAGCACCTTCTTTGCCAGGGCCTGAGCTGGGCATCCTGCTGGATCCCCTTGGTCCTGCTGAGGTGGGAGCTGTGGGAGCGCAAGGTCTGTCAGGGGCAGCTGGTCCTGGGCTGAAAACCTGAATGCTGTGGAGAAGGAAACATGCTGTTGTCCTCTACGGTGAAAAATCTGCCCATTGGGTCCCATCCTGCCTCTGCCAACATCAGCAGGAGCTTGGTCTTTGATTTGGATGAGCCTAGCATTTTCTGAACTCCTATTAAGTTCTTATTAGTTAGGAATAGTTGAATCCATGGTAATAGTCTGTCTCTGCCCACAGACTGTGCAGGAGCAGGTTTCCCTTTGTACAGCCTTGTGATTTACAACTCTTCAAGGCGACTTAGTGCCGATGCTCTTTAGCAAATTAATTTTTTTCCACAAGCCAGTTGCTAAGGGCGTTCACTACTTGCTATTCTCGCTGTGTGGCTGGGTGCTGTATCCCAAGGAATTGTCCCTGTTCCAGGACTGGCCCCACCTCAACTCTGTGAACCTGAACACCTTCTCTGATTGCAGATTGCTCACAAACATATTGAATTGTTTCTTGGGTCTGTTTTACTCACCAGGAAAAGAAAAAACAAATAAGAATGGAGGTTTCCATTCCAGGCAGAACTGCTTTTTACACAAAGGCAAAGAGTCATGCCAGTACATTCTATTTCCTACAAGTGCTCTGGGGGATAAAACCTGGTGTACCTGGGCACTGGTGAATAATCCATATAAATCACTAACAAATATAATAACAATGATAATATAAACCAAATTGACATAAAATAAAATAGATGGCAAGTGGTGACAAGCCCCATGAGCAGCCTGATTCCTGGGACTGAAGTGAAAGCCCTTCTGCAGCGTTCACCTTGCTGACACAGCTAGGACTGGACGGGAGCGCCAGAAACCAAATCTCCTTCACAGCCAGCACAAATGGTTTAATAGTATGTTACGTAGACTTCCTGAAATAGCTGCCCCCTGTTTCCTCAGCAGCGCTGGAGGAGGAGGATGTGGGAGGGATGGTAAATGCCACCGCAGGCTCCCCTGCGCAGGCACCCCCATCGATGCCAATTTTTGATCCAGCAGCACAGGGCGGATTAGCAGCGGAAGATTAATTCCTTCCTGTCATCTCCCCAGGGAGGTTAAATGATCTCAGGAGCAATTTCTCTTGCTAGGAACACTGTAATCCCGAAGCAGACTGCTAACTGCTACAGTTTATGTGGGGCTCTAATGATGGCAAGGAGGTTCCTGCTTTGGGGAAGGGTCATTGTTCAAAGAGATGTTTATTTAATTAAATGGTGATTTCTTGCAACCCTTCTCTCGTGTGAAACCTGCAGCTCGAAGGAACCGTCTGAGTAATTTTTAAAATGTCTGAAGGAGAAAAATCTTTATTAATTAAAAAGAGAGTCCCAGTGAGTATGAGCAGTTGAACAGTCCATGAACTTGGCCTCAGCAATGCACATTACCCATCTGTGTCCTGGCCCTCTGTACCCAGTAATGGAAAATGAAGCTCTGGCTGGAACCTTTCCACTCTGCTGTGCAGCCTGTCTGCACCCACAGCTTCCAGGAGTCAGTGTGCTCCTCTGCAGCCTGACACACCCAGCTGCTCTGAGCCTGTCCCCAGCCCGTGCTAGGAGGTGGCCCAGAGCAGGGTGGATCAGCTGGGACCTGAGGCAGCTGTGTGACACTTCTGCTCCTCTTCTCCCACACTCTCGATCCAGAAGGCTGCCTCAGTGGCAGGAGGAAGGGATGGGAGCATTCCCAACCACAGAATCAGTGATAATAGTTAAAAATTCATCACAACATTGGCCATTCTGCTCTCAGATGACAAGGTGCCTTTTTTCCAGATCACTTCTGCACAGTGAGGATCACACTGTCACATCATTCCTGCAGTGCAGTGAGCGTGGGGCTTCCCTGCCCCAGAGCACGTGCCCGCAGACCAAAATAAAATGCAGATGAAGAAAAGAAGAGTGGGAAAGAGCTGGAGAGAGATGAGATGAGAGGAAGGCTCCTGGTAATCATGGGTTTGAAATGGAGTCTCAAATAGAGACGGTTCTTGGCTGCAGGAAGCAGAAGACAGCTCTAAGTGGGGAGAGAGGCGTGAGTGACACAGAGAGGGGAGCGTGGGAGCAGCAGCAGCGAGGGCAGGGCCACCACAGGCAGGGCAAGCAGAGCCATCTCTGGACTTTGGATAGCCCTGGAACTGGAGGAAAGAAAGAAGGTGGTGAACTGGGGTCTGTGGGCATTCTTATTGTGATCTGCAACACATCAGCCAGGGCAATGTGCTGGTGTGCCTGCTCTCACACTGGAGATGTGAGAAGCAGGACTGGCACAGACCAGGGTGTGCTCACTGCAGGTACCACTGCTTAGGGCATTTGCAACCAGGCTGTTGCTCTGAGGTAGCTGACACACAGTAGCTCATTGGCCCTAGAAACCTGTTCCTCTGTTGGATTTCATATTTGAGGGCCCAGTTTCTATGTCAGCCTGGTTTGTAGGGGGTTCGTGTACAGGTGCAAATTACTGGCTCGTTAAGGCTTGTCCCTACACAGAATTTGAATCACTCTGGTTTAAATCAGATAATAAAACAGTGGAGCTCTCTCTGTACGTACAAGAGAGAGCTCACTACAATCAAGTAGATACCAGGGGTTTATTTTATCCTGTATGTTTTCAGGTGTGGAATAAACCCATGTACATATTTCCACCTATATGTGCCAATTTGTGGAAATGGACTGCTGCAGATGAGCTGCCTGGCCATCCTGCCTTTGGAGAAATCGTGGCAGGGAACATCAGAACAATAAGAATAGAGGAGGGGTAGGCAGGCAAAATAATTTCGAAGTGAAAAGCAGAATGAGAGATAGGATGGGGATTGCAGAGATGAAAAGCAGGCCATTAAACCCAGGGGTCTGATCCTGTCCCCTGCTAAGAACTAATAGCAGTCATTACATGTGTCGTATGTGACGGTCCCGAATTGCATCTGCATTGCAAAGGATGAATTTGGGGAGGATAACCAGCAGCAAGAGCAGTAGCTCACTGGGCTCCTTTGCTGGCCATGCCTTCAGTTCCAGTCACTTCATGCACTAATCCAAGCAAATATGTGCTTGTGTGTAAGCACGTGAGCAGTTTCACTGATTGCAAAGGCGCTGCTCCGTTGTCATAAATGTAAGCATAAACTTGAGTGCTTTGCTTGCTTCATCAGGCTTTCCAGGAGCTGGCTACACAGCCTCTGACCCAGCACCCTGAATGATACCCTGGCACTGAAATACAGCCGCTGGGAATTAGAACAGAGGAAAATCAGAGACACACAGGGTGGATGCTTTTTTAGTAAATTGAATCAGTTGAAGGTCAGCTTCCTATGTATTAATGTGTAGTGAGGATTTACGTGCGGGCTGTTCCCCTAAAGTTTCAGGATAGCTGCTCTTCCCTCAACCCAACAAGTCACTAGTGGCACCCAGTGGCTAGAAGGGTTAGTTAAAAATACACCTTTCTCCCACATGAGTTCCCTCACACTGAAGTCAGTGTTTAAATGCAAATACCAGTGTCTTGGTATTACAGGTATTAAATTCAGGCATAGCTATTTTTGAGTGAGGTTTCATCTGGAAAGTATCTCCTGAGTAATGATCCCAATTTCTGTTCACAGAGGCATTTAGCCTGCAAGGTAAAATGCTCAGGCTCCTAGTGCAGCACACAGCAGGCTACAGACTGACTGCATTTTGGCGCAGTTGTGGGATAGTTAATGCTTATTTATTCTGTGAGAGCACTAAACCTGCACAAATGAAAATTATGCCTGTTGTAAGAGTTCCAGGACTTTCCTCCAGAGAACACTTCTCAAAATTTGCTGACTTTCAGTACTTACAGAATTTCAAGAGCCAAGTGATCCATAGGAAAGTTAAAAACCCAGCTAGTAAATGAAACGAGCAATTAACCAAACTGATGAGAGGGAACGCCAAAACTCCATGGCCATAGCTTCTGGGTCTTTAGCCTCTACTTGGAACATATACAATGAAAACATGTGTCTTCTAAAAGACAGGTAAAAGTGACCTGCTTCAGTCCTGAGTGACACATTAAACAGGATTGAAGTTTGTGCCTGGTCCTGCGGGCTGTGGGATTCAGTTGGATGAAACACGTGCCCTGAATCTCCAGGGGTTTGTGCATTACATGTTTATGGTGCCAGCAGAGGCAGAGGTTTGTTATCCCCATGCACTCCATGGTCTGTGCTAAGGAAAAGCCCCTTCACCTCATGCTGAGCTCCTCTGCCACCCTTTCCTCCAGCCAGTGGCTTGCAGCAAGTCAGAGCCACTGTGTCCCCACATAACCCCACTGCTATCAGGGTAATGACAACTCCTATCAAAACACACAGCTCTATCTTTACCCCATTTTCTACTCCCCCATCCCTCTGTCTGTCAAAAGCTGGCACAGCAAGAGAGGGAGAAGATGCTAATCTCATCCCTGCTCTGTTTTAGAGGCAGGAATCCTGTGTGTGGTGGGAGGATAATGCCAGTAGCCTCGGTTATGAGGTTTGCTGCAGTGGTGCAGGAACAGAGAGGGGCAGCAAAGCCATTCCAGCAGGGTCTGGAGGAATGGAGTGGCTGTGCAGGAATCACATCTGCCAAACTGCCCCACAGCATCTGAGCAAGGGCCGTGGCAGCGACTGACTTGCTGTTCCCAGCTGCCAGAGCAGCCTCAGGACTGAGGCACACTCACACCCAGCCTGGGCACTCCTGCAGCAGCCGCTTCTCAGAGTTCAGCCACCAAACATGAGGCAGGGAGCAAGGCTCCCGTTCCTCTGACACCAGACAGCTGTTTTTTGCTGGGGTCTCCTGGGCCAGGAACAGCTGGTTTTGCCCGTGGTGTGATGTTTTGTAGGCTGCTATGGCTTCAGGGAAGCACAGATCTAATTTCTCATGCACTACGTGCAGGACATCTTTGGTGACCAAGATCTCACTGGAGCAATAGGCAGTGTTCACATCTGTTTTAGCAATTTTATACATTCCCTGCTATCACAAGGACTCAGACCACCAGCCATGCCCTTTTCAGCTGCTTTTTACTGAACATAACACTTGTGGCTGCAGGTCATTGATGACAGTTTGTGATGGGTTGCAGAGAAGAACTGGTGATCCTGGTGTGGGGTGGATGTTTTGCAGATCCTTTTTGTGTCTCTACTCAAGGCTTTTCCAACACTGCAATAATAAATAGAAAAGCAAGTTTTTGGGCAAGGCCCTCCTGGCTATTATGGTCAGATCTCTGCAATTCCAGGTGTTTTCTATCTTTCC
>NW_005054374.1:2716634-2721852 GCF_000277835.1 Geospiza fortis
AACCTCTCTGTGCCTCAGTGTCCCTGCCTGTGAAATGGGTGTCATCAGACAGGAGTTTGCTAACAGGAGGGCAGTGCTTTTTCCTGCCAAGCACTGGGATGCACCAGGAAAGTGCATGCTATCTTTTAAAACCTACCTACCCTTCCAAATGGTCTCTCTGGAAAGTTTTTAGCTAGTTCCCACCACCACTCTCATCCCCCAGCACATTCCTTAACTGAACAATGTGGCTTTGCCTTCATTAATCCCCTCATTCCCCTCACCCTTCCCTGCCTTCTCCCAAGGTGGGTGCAAAGTGTGTGTGCAGCAGAGTGCTCTGCCATGCTTCATTGATCTCTCTTGTTTGTTGCTTTCTTTTCTTTGGTTGCTTTCTTTTCTCTGGTTGCTTTCCTTTCTCTCTCCCCGAAGAAAGAAGTGAGTAGAAATGCAGTAGGTGAAGCAAAATTTGCAAGCCAAATAGAGCACACATTCATTCCCTTGTGCTCTGCTTAACAGGAGGATGGAAACTCTTCCGTGGCTCTTCTTGTCCCTGTGAGAGGAGCTCCTCACCTGGCTGGTGGGTATGGAGTTAAATCCATGTGGGCATACTGGTATAGCAGGGTTCAAATGTCCTTTCTGGCATGTCAGCACATCCTACCTCAGCCTCAATTATACACTTTCCAGCTTTTCATTAAGAAGTCATAGTTCTGTGTGATGTCTCTTGTTTGGGGGTGGTTACAAAAACCTGTCAGGCACTGGCTGGTTTCTTAATACAGTAATCAAATGCAGAAGTGCCAAACCATTAATTGTAGAGAATTTTCTTTTTTTTTTTTTTTTAACCCAAACCCAAAAAACCAAAAAAACCTCAAGAGTATAAAATCCAAAGAAGACTTAATACAATTATTCCTAGGGGATGTTGTTTGTAAGTGTTGTGACCATCTGGGCATACAGCTGGCTAAACATAGCCTCTACTCCATCTCCTCCGGGAGAAATCCTTAAAAGGGGCAGAAAAGGGCTAAAACATTACAAAAGAAGACCTCTTTTCAGCAAGAGCATCCTCCCCGTTTTGGAAGTGTTGATTGTTTGGCTTCCCTCAGCCACCGAGGCTGCTTTATTGTGTATTTATTACTCAGATGAAGGCTGGAGCCAGAGTTCTTTGGCCCATTTATAAAGCAATTTAAATGAGCCGGCTGCTCTGGGCGGCGGTGCCGGGGCCGCGCCAGCGGGAACTGCCCTCGGCTTTCCGAGCGGGATTTACGGTTCACAGGCAGTTCAAGCCCGGCTCCTGCCCTGGGATTATCTCCGTGGCCAGCACCGGGGCATGCCAGGCAAGCTGCTGGGCACTGCCAAACCCCACAGCCAGGGAGGGGGGCTGCTGCCATCGGGCTCCTGCACGCCCGGCTCTCACCCAGAGGTGCCCCCGGCTCTCACCCCGAGGTACCCCCGGCTCTCACCCCGAGGTACCCCCGGCTCTCACCCATAGGTACCCCCGGCTCTCCCTGCCCCATCCCCAGCGTGTGGAGCCCGCAGGAGCTGCCAGGGCGTGGGGCTGGGCTGATTGATCGCCCGCAGCTCAGCTGGGGAGGGGACACCGTTTCAGAAGAGGGGCACAGTTTGGTAGCTCTGTGACACCCTCCCTTATGATGCTGCTCTTATGCCAGAGACAGTGCCAGCTTTTTGGGCAGACACCTCTAACCGTGGGGGCTCACACTGCAGTGTCACAGGAGGGGCAGAAGCCCTGCTGGGACCAGTGCTGGCCCTCCTCCCTGCTATTCCAGCCCATCCCAGCCCCAGGACCACACAGCTGCTCCATCCCATCCAGCCACACTGCCAGAGGCACCCCCGGCTCTCACCCCGAGGTACCCCCGGCTCTCGCCCATAGGTACCCCCGGCTCTCCCTGCCCCATCCCCAGCGTGTGGAGCCCGCAGGAGCTGCCAGGGCGTGGGGCTGGGCTGATTGATCGCCCGCAGCTCAGCTGGGGAGGGGACACCGTTTCAGAAGAGGGGCACAGTTTGGTAGCTCTGTGACACCCTCCCTTATGATGCTGCTCTTATGCCAGAGACAGTGCCAGCTTTTTGGGCAGACACCTCTAACCGTGGGGGCTCACACTGCAGTGTCACAGGAGGGGCAGAAGCCCTGCTGGGACCAGTGCTGGCCCTCCTCCCTGCTATTCCAGCCCATCCCAGCCCCAGGACCACGCAGCTGCTCCATCCCATCCAGCCACACTGAGCTGTGTGATCACTGCTCCTCGGCTGTGCTGTTTCAGCACAGGATCTTCAGCAGGTCTAAATCACCAGCTAAGACTAATCTACACCACAGAAAGATTGATATATGTGCTCAATTCAGGAAAGCCCAATTATTTAAAAAAATAAAAAAATCCAATCTGTTTCTGTTCACCAGAAACATCTTTCTTATCAGGGCAATCCTTCAACATCTTGCAATCAACAGCAAAGCCCAAATTCACTATCTATCCACCCTCAGCTCTCACACACCTTCTTCACTGATACCTTGCTGCCTTCACAGCCCCCAGATCTCCTCTTCCTCAGCCTGGCTTCCAGCATCTGCAGCCTCGTGTGAAGAGGCTCCTGATCCAACATCCTGACCCCAACCACCAGCTCGGTCCTGGAAGCACTGTCTGGTACATGGGGCAGCAGCAGTAACATCACCTTGTTTTTCCCAGAGGAGTTTGGGGAATTTCACACCTTTCCAACGCAGTTTAAAAAGGACTGGGCAGGCACCTTGTATACTGTAATATACCTAAACAGAGAGGGACCAGATTTGACAGATATCATGTCAGAAAATAAGATCTGCTATGTCAGGTCCTATCAGAGACCCCCCTGAATTGGTCAGGCAGTTGGGCCAGACCATCATTGCATCTTGGGACTTTAGCTGGTCAGAGTGACTTTGAGATACATTAGAAAGTCTTTTTTCAGTTTGGTGGTCGAAGAAGGAGTCAGAACTCTTCAGTTCTTGGTTTTAAGGTTGTTTGTTGTTTCTTATCTATAAATTTTTTTCTCCTGTCCAGCTGAGGCCTGCTCAGTGAGACAGACAAAGGCACTCTGCCTGCCCCCAGGGCGGTGTTATGTCTTTATACTAAAAACTATGTGTACAATGTTTACAATTTCCAATACCTATCACCTGTGTTAGACAGTGAGCTTCTACTCTAAACCAATCTGTAAGTGCGAACATCACAGCAGAAGATGGAGGCCAAGAAGAAGGAGAAAGGCTGGACATGCCCAGATTCTTCTATCTTGCTCCTTGAACCCCCATTCTAAAAACCTCAAAAAATCTATTTCTCACTCTGTGACAAACTAATTATTATTCCACTTATACTTTTGTGGCTTGCAGATCTTCATCTAAGGTTGGTCATTTGCTCCATGGGTCATAATCAAAACCACAGGCACCTTGGGCTCTGTGCCAGGGTCTCTGAGCCCCCTGGCAGGGATTCTGGCACTCCAGGACAGCCAGAGAGATGTCCTGAATTCTGACAATTGCAGGTCCCTTCCAATGGAAATATATCCAATTCAATTCTATTCTGTTCTGTTCTAACCCATCGTCTTGTCTCCATCAGCAACTGGCCACAGCTGCACAGGAAGGATTGCAAAGCACAGGACACACAGACAGCGATCCCAAAGTTAGAAATATTTGCTCAGCCTCAGCAAACTTTGGCTCAACATCTCCTGCCTTGCAGCTATTGTCCTGGCATACAGGCTACAGAAGAGGGAAATGTGAGAGTTCAGGCTCTAAGACAATGTTATCTTGGCCATGGGCACACCTGTAGTTTTTTCCCGTGCACAACTTTTGGACCTAAAGCTCTCCAGAGCAGGCTGAGCATCTCTCTGAGCCCCTGCACAAGGCAGCACAGAGAGCAGCCCAGCTCACACACTGGGGGAGAGGCACTCTTTGCACCCCTACTGCCACATCTTTCTATCAGTGTTGGTAACAGAAAATAAACACATCACCCAAATCAGTGTTTATTTCCTTTTATATACAGATGAACCTTTAGAAACTGTGCTGCCTCAGACTTTCAGCTTAGTGTCACCCTGCCCTCACACCCCTCTCCTGTTTGCCTGGCAATGCTGCATTGCAGCAGGGGTTAGCAGGGCAATGGCATCCCCACCCACAATCAAACAGCTCAAGTCTTCTCATGGAGTGAGACAAAACCCCTCCCCACATTTCTTATTGAAAAGAAGGAAGGAAAAGGCTTTAAGCTTGGAGAATATTTACAAATAGTGCTAATAAACCAGACATAAAGGTTTCTTTCTTTTGGATACATTTTCTTTCCTTCCCTTGGAAGGAAATAGTCTTATTTGCTATTTTTTCCCTTTCCTTTCCCCTGAGGCAGCTAGGACCAAGGAGGGCTACAGAAGTTTCTTGCTTTCTTTTGCTGAGAGAACCACAATGCCTCCCAGGTAAATTGTCTCATTGTCAGTCAGACAGAGCACAGGAGTTTGTTATTACCCCAAAAACGTGGGAAAAGTAATTTTTCATTTTTAGTGAATGCAAAAGTGGTCAAATGAGGTCTCTTCCTATTTTTTCCTTTTGGACTCTGCTGAAACACAATGTTTAAATGCCAGCATAAAAGTGCCACGTTGAAGAAAGTTAGGCACACAGGAAAAGAATAGCTGTAATGGAAACAGCAGCCTGAACAAGTGTGACAAGTGGGATAAATCTTCCAGTCCGTGGATGATTTGTCAAGCATTTTACAAATATATATATACATATTGCAGTTACAGGTTATGTGTGTGTGTATGTGTGTGTGTGAGTAATCAATGAAGTGAATGTACAATGGATGGATGGGTTAGACAGATAATGATGTGATTGCAAGTCTCCCATTATATTTATGGCCACCAATTAAAGCCACTTCTGAGTTATCCCTCCTCTCCCTGCTCCTGGAGGTAGAGGTCATTAATGCCATCAGCCACCAGGTATGCCTCACACCCAGCCCAGCCCCAGCAGCAAGCCAGAAATTCTGACTCTGGCTTCTGCAGCCAGGGACAGCTCAGTCTCCTTCATTTCTTGAGGAAACCGTAAGACGGAAAAAAAAAGTTGTGTTTTCTTTGCCCAGTGCAGTGGGCTGAGGTGTGAGAGCTGTGTTATTTGAGGTGGTGGAAAGATGTCAGCATCAGGCATGGGGTGCCCCTGTGAAGGATGGATGCTGGCTCTGGGCTGGCTGAAGGCACACCCAGAGCCACAGATCCCAGGGCTGTGCCACCTGTGAGCCTGGGGCACAGGCAGGAG
>NW_005054374.1:2722175-2726239 GCF_000277835.1 Geospiza fortis
TCCTGCCACCCCTGCCTTCCCTGCACTAATTCCTCCACTCCACACAGCTGAGGATGCAGCAGCAGCGGGGATGAGCCACTGCTGGGTGCGGGCCAGCACTGCCAACAACATCCTGCTCCCTTCCCACACCATCCTGACACGTGGCTTTGCTTGACCTCCTCCTCAGCTCACCTGGACAGAGAGGATGCAGCCCTGCACCCATGGCCAGTGTCACAAGCTCCCCGTCACCAGGGAGCCCCTGGCAGCACAGACCTTTGTGGGCAGGCACAGCACCCTTAGCAAGAGTGGAGAGGGAGCAGCAAGCCCCAGCAGTGCTCTGATCCCTCGGGGTCACCCTTAGCAGCCTCATCTAACACTTCTGTTTGACCTTTAAAGACAGTTCTGGATGTGGCTCAGCCCCTGCCTGACCTCAGATTAAGGGAAGCAGAAACAGGGCAGAGAGCAATGTTTTCTGAATTCTAGAAAGGACCTGCTGAAATAAATGATCATGGACCATCATGTTTCCTGTTTTGCCAACAGAGAGAGAGAGAGAGAGAGAGATCACTCTACAACTCAGCACAGTGGTAAACAAACCAGGTGAGCTGGGTCCTGGCCCCTTACCCCCAGCACAAAACCTCCAGCAGATTTGCTTTGCTGGAATGGAATTCTACATTTTAAATATAGACATGACTTTACAATTAAGGGGGTTTGAGTTCAAAGATTGGAAATAAAATATGTGACCTCAGGCTTGTATCCTGCTGCACCACTGGCAGGAAGAGATCTGGATCTGGGAACCAGCAGTTGTTTTGCTGGCTGTGGTCTCATGAATCCATGTGCAACAGATGAAATGACATCTGCCAAAGTTGTTTTACCTCTCTGCAAGCTGCAGCTCAGCTGGGCCCATGGCTACACCCCCCCGTGTCCTGACTCCTGAGGAAAATACAAAGATTGGTGATCTCTCTGCCCCTGATCTATTGATGGACACAAATGACCACTTTAGCACTTTCATTTCCACTCTGGGAATAGGGGGATTAAAATGCCACTGTCTCCTGATTGCAATGCTTTTTATGTGGGCCCTAGGTAAACACTGCACAAGTCAACAAACCACTGTTAATAAAAATTGCTAATTAAATGAGGACCAGTGGCTTGTTTTATTGACATAAGTATTTATAGGCTTTTTCTGCTTTCTTGTACTTTCCAAGGCTCTGTATGTTTTGCATTTGCTTTTGCCCTTTGCTCCTGTTTGTCCTTCTAGTTCAGTTCTTGCTTTATAGGGGTTTTGTTGTTGTTATTTTAACCACCCTGAGTCAGACATAAGGATTTGCCTTATATCAAGCCAATTTTTTCCTTGAAAGGAGTTTCTAACACAACACAATTACCTTGGGGTTGGTAAAGAATACCATATTTTTCTCAAATCCATCTTTTGCAGTGTGTTACTAGCTAAGATGGCTTTTTAGTCCACATTTGTCACACTCCTCAAGAAGTGGGGCCTTAAACACCGAGTGAAAGGAATTTTTGTTCAGCTGATATCTGTGCTAGTTTACCAGTTGACTGCCAGGTAAAGAAAGGCACCCAAACTGCACCTCAGCAAGGGATTTCAGTGTGTTCAGTCATCCTTCTGCAGAACATGAAGCATTTGCTATTAGCATGAACTATTATTAGCATGTACAATTACTTTTGTGGAAACTCTCACTGAACATGGCACACAGGGCTGAAATGGCACCCAAAAGCAGAAGGGTGATGATGGCAGCTGAAGTGCCACACTGTTCCAGCCCTCAGGAAACTCTGCTGTGATAGTGAGACCTGAGCTTCATCATCATCAGGGGGTTCCTTGGCAGAGCACACCCCAAGGACCTGACACTGCTTCTGGTTGCTGTGGAAGCTAGATGTGCTCCAAATCCATTTCTCCAGGTCTCCCATATGCTCTGTGCTATCCAGCCTGCCTTTCTGCTCTGGCACATCCTGTGGCTTCTGCCTGAGCAAGGTTTTATTCTAGAAGACACCAAAGCTTGTTACCGCTTTCATATTGTGGCCCTTTGTGGACGACAAATGGAAAATCCAAGTTATCATCAGAAGATGTGCTCTGCAGACTGATCTTAAGTAAGCACTGGATGGGAATACCAGGGTGCTATTGAGCCAACACTGTTCAGAAAGCAAACAAAATTGAATGGAAGTGAAAATGATGTAGGACTTGTGTCCTTGAAAGCTAATTTAAGCTCTCTTGGTTCTGGTGGGATGAGGGAGAAAGCAGCCGCAATACAAAAGACAAGTGCTGGAGCCTGATTAATATTGGTGTTTTGAAGGACCAGTTTTCACAGCCCATCTGGAAGTAATTTATTCCCACTCAGAGGTACCACCAAACACAGCCATCCCAGGAAAAAAGTAGCCTCCAAAAAGATAGTCCTTAAGCTGCAGTGAGGAGAGGGGCAAGCACTGAGGGTGTTCTGAAATAATCACTCCACTCAGCAGGTGAATAACAAGAAATTCCAGTTAATGAAAAAATAGCAGGAACTGCAATTTTGAAGGTATTCTTAGAAATAAATAGCACTAAAGGGGCATCAAAGAGAGGTAAACAGCATTTGAGTGCTAGACAGAAAGCCTGGCACACTCCAAAACATTGCAGAGCACCTTTCAGTCTCAAGGGAGATCACGAGTTTGAACACATGAGGAACTCACTGCTGGGCAACAAGTTATCAGGTGTCTGCTCATCCATGGCAACTGTCCCTGATGATTTGCAAGGTGGCAAATGTGGGATAATTTGAGATCTCTGCATCCTCGTGGAAGATGAGAGAGGTCTGTGCTGGTGTGAATGACCTCACATTTTCTGCAGCTCAGGAGCTGCCATGTAGAGAGTTGTCTTCTACCCCTTGGCTGGTGGCACCTGGTTCTCCTGTGCTCTCTTGTTTCTCTGTCTGAGCCTGGATGAGTGTTTCATTGCTTGGATTTTGGCCTTAGAGGCATTTCTTACTTCCATGCAATTCTTTCCCCCCTCCTCAGGTAACCCAGTCACTGGCCAGTGCTGCTCTCTCCAATAACAGGACTGTTCCTCTACAGAGGTAAAGGGATAAGCAGATTGAGGTGAAAAGTGGTTTTGGGATCTTCTGATAAATAGCCACCTGGTTTCTGACATTGCTCTGGCATCCTTCTAAACACAGGTCCCACGTGGCCACTGGTTTATCTCTTATCTAAGGCTGCACTTGGTCTGTAGGGCCTGAGGACATCTCTTCATTGGAAACAAGGCAGTGGAGAACATTTGTTATAGAAATGGGAGCTGCACAAAACTAACATGAATTTAGATTTCATTACAAACATGGAACCTGGCAAAGGTTAATTGAAACATTTGCCAAGGGCCAATCTAAAGTTTGATGGAATCAAAGGGGGACTTTAAACTGACTTTAATGATCTTGGGGTCAGGTTGTAAGACAAATTTGACAAGTTTCAAGGTCCCTAGGTCAATGGATGGGTTTTTTTTTTTTGAAAATCAAAACCATGCCATGCTATTAGTCTAAAAGACATTTCAGCCATCAGCCAGAGAAATCACTTGATGCCAGTGCAACAGGAACTGGATCAGCTCCTACAGGCCATGGAGAGCAGTCTGGCTCCTTGGGCATTATACTGCCCTGGTGGAAAGCATCCATCTCTCTGGTGAGGGGGTAAGGGAGGAGCCAGGCATCACATACTGCTGGGTCTGAGAATGCCAGACCCAGCCTGGGATGGCCCATGGCAGGGCACTCAAGAGACAGCCCTCCCTGATAGAGCTCTCCACTGCAGGACACATCAGGCTGGAAACCTCCAGGGCACAGCACAAAGCTGGTCATCTTTTCCCTGATGTGTTTGCTTGAGGGAATGGGTGGGTGGGTTGTTTATCTTGTCTGGAGGAGCCTTTTCCTTTTGGCTCTTGGGAAAAAAGGAACTGCATTGTGTATGTTTACTGAAAAGTCCAAAGTGTTCCCTGAGACAGGAGGACAGGACGCATCCTTATAAATCAGGGTGGAGAAAAAGTGAAGCCAGAAAGAAATGGCTGGGGATTGCTGCAGAGGCAGTGTGTGTGCACTCAGCCAGCGAGGGGAATGACACTGACACTC
>NW_005054374.1:2726249-2731632 GCF_000277835.1 Geospiza fortis
AAAGGAAGGTCATCATGCAGACCATAAATCTCAAACATTTAGCATTTGCTTCGTTCATCTTTGTTGACTTTTTTTACAAGAAGTTCAGGAACGATCAGAAAATTTTGAAGATCTTCTTTATTTATGTGGCCTTTCAGCTGTTCATGGCTGGTGATTTAAAGTCAAACACAGCAGGACTGGCCTGAGCCTGCCTGTGAGGGACCTGCCCTTAGGGGGGTTCCTGGTGCCTGTGGCTCTTCTGTGCTGGGCTGGGGTGCCCAGGCAAACGGAACAGACCCATCACAGTATGAATGCCCAGGAGTGAGAATTCCCTTTGCCTGGGCACAGCCAGAGCAGCAGGAGAGCCTTCTGGAAGGAGCAGACCTTTGCCATGGCCTTAGTCCCACTCCCAGACCTCTCATTTCAGGCATTCTTGGGGAAACACACTTGTGCTTTGAGGTGGCGGAGCCCTTCCAGTGTCTGCTGCTGGGCTAGTTCTGCTGTTTTGACTCTTCCAGTTTGCTTTGGACCCTCGAGGTTTTGCTGAGCACCTGAGGCAAGTTCATGAGCAAATTCACCAAAACCTTTCTGCTCAGAGGAGTTTTCTCTAACTGATCACAATTAATGTAATCACTGCTTTGCAGTTTTTCCTATCTGTGTCGCTACCTTTGAGATCTAATTCATCTTAACACCTGTTGCCATTCTTAATTACTTTCAGTGAGCCCACCACAAAGAAGAGATTTGTCATTTTCTTCTGTGATCAGCTGCCTGGAAATATTAGAAAGAGACTAACCAGATGGAGTATTTAGTCAAATTCCAGCTCTGCCATTAATTTGCACAGTGTCCATTTTAAGTCATTTCACTTTGCTCTGGGCTGTTTTACTCATATAGAAAATGGAAATAGCAAACTGATCCATATTGAAATCCTATTCCAGCCCAAACTAAGATAAAGCTTGGCTTTGCTTAGCTTTGCTTGGCTTGGTAAGTATTTTTGAAAGTGGAAGATTTATTATTTTGAAAAATCCCTGTTAATTACAAAAGGAAAATCTATTCTGTTGTTTAAATAAGTAAACTAAATGGAGAAAAATAACTGCAGCCTTCTCAACCATTGAGAAGCAAATTCTGTAGGTGGCTGTTCATAACCTGCAGAGCATTCTGACCTCAGAATGTGTTCCACCACCCTCTGTTTCCACCGGGGCACTGGACTGCTTCATTCACAAAGTCCACCAGAGGTCAAAGAGAACCTTGATTTAGAAGTTTAGTTTGCAGTCCAAGAGCTCCTTCCCAAGCAAATGGACACTTCACACCAGCCCTTGCTTGCTAACTAGGAGGACGAATGAGCAGCTTTCCAATTCCACCTTCTGCTACCACCGACTGTCACGCTTGGCTCCCTCTGTTTCCAAGGCCAGGGGGCTGGAGACATCTAATGGCAAGTGCCTGCATAGCAGAGCATCCTCCCCCACTGCAGCTGTCCTGGCCTGAAATTCCAACATTTAACTCTTAGTGCACCTCAGAAACGGATGTGCACAAACCAGTGAAATGAAAACGGCTGTGTGGGAGTAAGGCGTCTTGGCAACCTTCCTGAAGGGAAAATAAGTGATGCAGAGCAGTCAGAGTCACTCCCGTGGCTGGAAAGATCATGGAGCAGATCCTCCTGGAAACAATGCTAAGGCACATGGAAGGTAAGGAGGGGATTGGTGACAGCCGCGGCTTCACTAGGAGCATGATAATGTCTGACTAATTTGGTGGCTTTCTGTGATGGGGTAATGGTGGCTGAGGGAAGAGAAACTGCTGTCATCTACCTGGACTTGGTGAGGGCAGATGCCTCCTCAGAGAGTCCTCTGGTGACACAAGGCTGGGAGGAGGGCCCAGTACCCCAGAGACCCCTGCAGCCCTGGGTAAGGACCTCAACAGGATGGAGAGATGGACAGAGAACCTCCTGGAACCCAGCAAGGGAAAATGCAGGGTCCTGTTCTGGGGAAGAACAACCCCAGGCACCAGGACAGGCTGGGACTGACCTGCTGGGAAGCAGCTCTGGGGAGAAGGACCTGGGGGTCCTGGTGGACAATGGGCTGTCCCTGAGCCAGCACCGTGTCTCTGTGGCCAAGAGGGTCAATGGGATCCTGGGGTGCATTAGGAAGAGCACTGCCAGCAGGTCAGGGAGGGGATGCTGCCACTCTGCTCAGCCCTGTGAGGATCACCTGGAGTGCACTGAACACAGGCTGAGGGACCTGGGCCTGTTCAACCCTGAGATATCTGAGAGGGGCCCTGATCCCTGTCTGTGTCTGCAGGGAGGGTCAGGGCATGGGCCAGGCTCTGCTCCGTGGTTCCAGCAATGGGACAGGAGGAATGGGCAGGAACTGATGGCCAGGAAGTTCCACCTGAACATGAGAAAGAATTCCTTCACTGTGCAGTGACCAAGCACTGGGACAGACACCCAGAGAAGGCATGGAGTCTCCCTCACTGGAGATATTCCAGACACATCTGGACACAATCCTGTGCCATGTGCTCTGGCCCTGCCTGGGCAGGGAGGTGGGACCAGCTGACCCATGATGATCCCTCCCAGCTGACCCATTCTGTGGTTCTGTGATTTCCAGGGATGCTGCAAGTTCAGCTCTTCTCTGGAGATGGCCCCTTGCCAGCAGAGCTGGGGCAGGAGTTGGAGCTGGGACAGGAGTTGGAGCACTGCACAGGCTGGGTCTGATTGAGACCATGGCCCCTTTGCTCCAACATTCATCCTCCTTAGACCAGAACAGTGGTACCCCATGTGCTCCCAAAGGCTGCTGAGACTCACCACAGACACTGAAGGTGAGATGTGAAGAATCTTGCTCAGCAAGATAACAAACTGTTCCCATCTGTCCCTTCCCTTCCCAGGTGAATAAGCAGTGCCCAATACACCTGGATGAGCAGTGGAGGTACAGCCCAGTGCCTTCTGACGACAGAGTCTGATCCTCTAAGGCTGGCCAGCAGCAAGATGGCAAAGCAGCAGTGTGATTTTATCTTTTGCAATGATTCACCTTGGTTAAACATTATTTCTGACATCCAGTTATGTGCTATCTCCAGAGAGCTCCATGCTTGTCTAAGGCCCATTTAATTCAGTGGCTTTGTGTTGGCTTCACTGTGGGCTGGGTCCTACTTGGGCTGTGAATGTGTCCTTTAATAGCTACAGCTGTAAAAACATATCAGCTGCTTCTCTGTAGGCCTGTTGTTTTTCTGTTAAAAAAAATTGAAAAAAGTGTGTTTCAAGAGGAACGAAATTTCAGATCAAAGGAAATATTTTTTCCATTTCAAGTTGAATTTGACAAATAGTTATGACCTTATTAAAAAAAAAAAGAAAAAAAAGAGAGAATGCTGAAATTTTGATATATCCAAACCATTTTGTTATTTTTTGTGGAGTAGTCTTTGGTCCATGACGGTTCAACAGATAAAGTTCAATTCCAGGGCATGGCACACTTGGTATATGACAAGTTTTGTCTGCTTATTTAGGAATAAAAATTATAACCAGGATCTGGTCAGTCCCTGCCAGGTGCAGCTTCTGGCACCAAGTGGTCCAGAGGGTTGTGCTCTCATGTCCTGGCAGAGCTATGGCACTCAGCAGAAAGAAACACCTGAACATCCATTATAAAAAAATTTAAAAAAGGACTTTATAAGTCAGTAATGAAGACACTTGTTGGTCCAAGTGCTGGAGATCTCAAACATCAGCTGTGTACCCTGCTAGACTGCTGTGGGCAGTGCTCATGAGGTTTGAATCAGGAGGACAGTCAGGCAAGTGGCTTTCTGCAGTGAGGATGATCAGACCAAGGTGGAGAGACAAGAACAGCTTTTCCTCAATAGTTTTGTGAGCAGTGTCTAAGCTCATGTCTAAGACTTGTGATCCAGTATTTTGTTTCTAAGCTCCTCCATTCTTGTTTAAAATACCGTCAAAGAATCTTTTGTTCTCTAAAAAAAAACCACTAGGTCTTTTTTCTTCCATTTTTGAGCTCTACCACTACATTAAAAAGAACAAAAAAAGATGTTTATTTCAAGCCAAGTACCACATTTTTTTTGCTAAGAGGTGTGTGCTGTGCTTCAATGCCAAGCTGTCAAATTCCATGGGACGCAGCTACCCTCTCCTTACCTCCTATTGATTTTGAAACTGGGAGCTGCTGCATGAAACTGAGAGGCTGACTGGGTGTTATCTCGTGTCTTGAGGCAATCCAAGGGTGAAATGATGTGAAGTGACAATATGTGAGAGCTCAGCATTCAGGGTATCACCATTCCTGACGATCCGAGTGCCACGGAACCGGCCTCGTGTCCAGCCAAGGAGAAGGCTGACACCACATCTCCATACACACACAACTACCTCATCTGTGGCTTGCAGAAGGCCTAATGCCCATAAAGATTTCAGAAAGAATAAACAAGGCAATGTCTGTGAAAAAGGACAGATAATAGCTGATTGAAGCAGGCTTCAGTGGGGGAGAAGGAATGGCTAGCTGGGGGATGAAAAGAGGCTCTAACATTTTCTGGAGTTCTTTTGATCTTATGCATGTCTTGAGATTTTGCATTGCTTTCTTAATCTCAAAATGATTAAAAAAAACCCCTCAAACCTTTTTAGAAACAGGCAGCCCCAGTCTGATCCTGCTTCCCGCACCTGGACACAGGACAAAGATGTTATGGCTCTCAGGAAACAGCACATTTGTCAGCATGCAGCCCCCAGCTGAACAAAGGGCTGGATTCATGGATGCAATATCAGCCATGGAAATGTTCCACCCCTGCCCCTCCCTGGCTTCTTACTCAATCTGTTGAAACAAAAAATGAATTGTCATTGGATTTTGCAGCCTCTGAGGTTCCTCAGCAGATCAATACATCTTGGACGCGTTCTAAGAATCACAGAAGCCTAAGAATCAAAGAATATTTTGAGATGGAAGGGACAGGATTGTGAGTCCAACTCTTAAGTGGGATCAAACACACAGTGGCCTCTAATCTGAATGAAGCTGCACAAGAATTGCAAGAATTTGATCTTAGATTATGAGTGGCTTTTTTGGGTTTTGTTTCTACTAAAAAGCTGCTACCAAAGAGGAGATGGGAGGCAGTCTCTGCAGCAAGCAAAAGTAAGTGTGCCGTGAATTACAGTCAGATCTGACTTTGCTCCCACACAGCAGCATGACTTCAAAATTTCCCGTGCCCTGGAGGAGCAGGGTACCCCTTTGACAGGGACTTGGTGTTCATTAATGGTGTTTGCTCTGCCTGACATGATGTGTAAAGGCTCCAGATCTGTGCTGCTTTACTCAACATTGGCATATTCAGAAAAACATTTAAGCAGTTATTCAGCTTAAAGCACCTAAGTAGTTCCACTGCCAACAGCAGGACTCCTCAAATGTTTAAATTTATGCTTGTGTTGAAGTGCCTTGTTAAATCAGGGCTT
>NW_005054374.1:2731642-2745277 GCF_000277835.1 Geospiza fortis
CAGAGTGATCATTCCAGTCTTCACCCCTAGAGCCATAGAAACAGCCCTGGCACGCAATGCACAAAACTAATTTTTGTTAATTGGATAAAATTGTGTATGTACACCCTGTGACCACTGAGAGTTTTGGAAACTAATTGTGCTGGTGTCACCCTGCACGCCTGTTTTGTGATTAGTCACACCCACCCACAGCAGACACGGCACTGTGATCAGATTTGCTCTCTGATCTGTCCTGGGGCTGGCACACCTCCAGCTCCGGGTGGCTTTCCTCCAGAGCTGTCACACAGTGTGCTGCAGCTACCTGTGGTAACTCTGGAGCAGACAGGATGCCTTTTGTGCTGCCTTTTTCACCTGTTTCACTACACACCCCTTTCAAAGCCTTGCAATTTCCGGCGGGCAGGAGTACTGTCAGCCTGGCATCAGATAAGTTCTCAGGCAGAGCCCTACCCTGCACTGCCTGTTTCATCCAATAAAGACTTTCCCATCTCTTGTGTCCTGCTCACAATTTAGCTTTCATAAATTGACTTGCCAACACATTTGGATGGACAGAGAAAAGTGAGATGCTGACGTATCTGCAGACTCTTTTCATCTGACATAAACACCCATTGTCAACACAGGGTGAGCAGAGGGGAAAACATCGTGGCAATCACAAACCAAATTTCAATTTAACATCCTCCTGCCCTTCTGGCACTGTGACAAGAAGTAATGGTCTGGTCATTCACATGCTGACACAAGGCAGCATTTTGAGGCTGGAGATGCAATAAAGTTTGAGATTAACCTTTTTTTTTTTTTTGGAGAAGTGGAGAAACTGCTCCATCTACCTAACTGAAAACTTTAAATGAAAACAGAGCTGTGAACAGCACAGGTGGCATCATGCATCATCATCTGTTTCCTCACATGTGAGAACAGCTTTACCAAGGTGTTTATTCCCATTTTCCTTTGCTCCTTTCTTTAGGTAGTTTTGGTGCCACCTGGCTTGGTCCCCAATCTTGATGGAGCCTTTCTTTGCAGGTTTCATCAGCCTCTGAGGATGCTAAATCCATGGATATGCACAGCTGACTGTCCCCAGGAACAATGGTGTTTGTGGACATGTCTTGAAACCCAGACTCCTCGTAATCCAGGAAAAATAAACACCACCACCTACCTGTCCAATAAAAGTGCGTAAACCTCACCCTGCTATATGTGCTAGCCATGCTTGGATAATTGTCTTTAAAATTGAATTTAATAATGGCTAAAATGATTCAAAAGTTTCCTTTAGCTGCAGAGTTTATGGAAAACACTACCTAAATATGATGGAAAAAATTAAAAATTACATCATCTAACCTCTGGGAGAAATAACACTTGGATTTGTTAATTTTGGACAAGATCTCAATTCTTCTGCTGGCATGGTTTTAAACTATATCTCTATAATGCATCTCCTCATACTTTTACAGTAGCAATAAGAAAATTGGCAAAAAAATGGTAATGCCCCTTTTGGCTCACAATGTGTATTTTGAGACTAATTTGTTTAGTTTAATGAAAAAAAATAAAGTTATCATGGCTGGGTTCCAGTCCCAGTACCAATATTCTGTGTTGGGATAATCATGTTAGGAGCAGGCAGAGTGTCCATGGCAGGGCAGAACCAGCAGCTGCAACAGCCCTCACCAACCCATGACTCTTCCCATTTTCTCCACATTTAGGGTGAAACAAACATGCAAACAAGGCAGAGCCCAGTCCTGAGGAGCTCCCTGTGTGCCCTGAGGGTGCTGGATCACCATGGCAGGTGTGCAGGCTGGTAATTGAGAGACCATAAATGCACAGGTCACAGAATCAGGGAATCACAGCAGTGGAATCAGAGAGTCACAGAATCACAGAATTGTGGTATTATAGATTCACAGAATCACAGAGCCACAGAATTATAGAACTGTGGAATCACAGAATCACAGAGCCTCAGAATCACAGAATTGTGGCATCATAGAATCAGAGTCACAGAATCACAGAATTGTGGCATCATAGAATCAGTCACAGAATCACAGAATTGTGGAATCATAGAATCACAGAATCACAGAACGGCCTGGGTTAGGAGGGACCTTAAAGACCACCCAGTTCCTCCTAAAAGCAGGGATGTCATTCACTCTGTCAGGTCCTCAGAGCACATTCACAGGTCACAGAACCAGAGAATCATAGCAGTGGAATCACAGAATCACAGAGCCACAGAATCATAGAGTTGGGGTCTAATGGATTCACAGAATCATGGAGTCACAGAATCACAGAATTGTGGTATCACAGAATCACAGAATTGTGGTATCCATAGAATCACAGAATTGTGGTATCACAGAATCACAGAACTGTGGAATCATAGAATCACAGAATCACAGAATTGTGGTGTTATAGATTCATGGAATCACAGTGTCACAGAATCACAGAATTGTGGAATCACAGAATTACAGAATCACAGAATTAATCACAGAATGGCCTGGGTTGGGAGGGACCTTAAAGACCATCCAGTTCCTCCTAGAGGCAGGGATGCCATTCACTCTGGCAGGTCCTCAGAGCCCCATCCAGCATGACTGATCCCACCTCCTTGACTCTTACCCCACTGGAAAGCTGAAAGCTGAATAAAGACCCATCAACAGAAGTTTGTGGCCACCAGAAAACAGCTGTGAGCCTAAAATTTGAGGGGATAAATGAACAGTTGAGTTGGAATTTCTTGTAAACGTGACACAGGCAATGGAGAAAGTAGAGGTATTCAGACAAATGTAAACAAACATTTTTTAAACTTTTTTTCCATAATCATTGCATATTTAGCAGATGTTTGACAGCTGGATTGACCATTTAAAGTCATGACATTTTGTCTGAAGTTGTGGTTTGATTTCAGCCTATGTATAATACCCATTTTCAAGGGGCCAATAAGATTCAGTATTTCATGTGGGTGCTTCATGAAGAGCAATATACCAGAGTATATTGTATACTGATAATTTTGGTTTTCAGAAGGATTCCTTAGTCTGATGACAGCAGCTTTCAGAGGGAGGAATGGTCTCTGCAGAGACTGCCCCTCAGCTTGGGGTGTAGCTAAAATCCTGAGCACTGCACTGATTTAATTACAGCCATTCAAATAGAGTGAAAGATTTTATTCAGACTTTCCTGAGACAGAAAAGGAGGGTGTAATGGAATTTCTCTTATTATCTGAACTGCAGGGGTTGTGACTGAGAGCACACTGTCATTTGCTGCCTATACAGCTGTAATTAAATCATTTCAGCTTTCAGACTTTGAGCCTTATCTCAACTTGGGATAAAAAATTGCAGTGAAAGAGAGGAGCAAGAGAGTTTACTTTCTTTCAGAGAATTCCAGGGCAAAGCAGAACACAAGGCACTGCCAGCAACAATCCTGCCACACCTTACACCCACAGCAGCACTACCTAGAGAGCTGTGGTGTCCCACCACACATACCTGTTGGTTAGTAAAGAAGCCCAATCCCATCTGTGATCAAAAATTGAGAGAAAGTCTGTAAAAGCTCTATTTTCCTAGGGGACACTGAAATCTTTCTTGCTCAGTGCCCCAAAGAATATAAGCTCACTTTAATTGGAAAAATACATCCCAAAATGGTAGAAAATCATTGACATAGGGAAATTAAAAAAAAAAAGGGGGAAGGTAAACCTCAGAGCAGAGTTTTGCTATTAGTGGATGCTTTGCTTGAGTCCTGTACATGTTTGGAGACAGACTCACTGCAGCTCTTACCTGCTGTGCTCCTGGCCAAAAGTGCAGCCAGGCTGCTGGGCAATGAGGTTTTGGCAGGACAGCAGTGAGTTTGAGAGGCTTTAGAAGCAGTTTGGGAGGTGACTGTCTCCTGATTCAGCAGCACCTGGCCAAGCAGGCTCAGTGCATCCCAAAGAGCAGCGACCTGCTCGAGGCTGGATGTCTGACCAGACAAGTGCAGGCTCCTGGCCCCACAGCAATGATCCAGTAGCTCATCTTCTGCCCCACCAGTGGGCTCAGCTTTGGGTGAGTACAGATGCTTTCCCAGGCTGTGAACCTTGAACACCTCCAGCTTCCCAGTTTCACACACTGGCAGGGTGCTGCAGCTCTGGTCTTTGGCGGATGTTCAAAGCTTGGGGACAGAAAATGCTGTTGTTGCTGCCACCAAATGTGATGGCTCAGCATGTGAGAGAGCAGGGAGAGCTGGTGATGCAGGTGTTCAGAGCAGGGGAGCATCCTTAGGGATACAGAGTTTGGCCAGCACTGAAACTGGCTCCATGGGCCAAAGACAGTGGAAGGATGAGAGGAGCCAGCCTGGGTGTCCCAGACTGCAAGGCAGGATGTGTTCTCTTTGCCATCTGTATGGCAGCTGTCTTCTGTTCAGTGGGCAGTTTTCCTTATCTCTTCCACATCCACTCTTCCCTCTGGGGTGACATCTGCTGATAACAGCTATTGAATGTCACTGCATGGCTGATAAGAACTACAGCATCCCACTGGGAGATGCTCCGCCCAGAGGGAGGAGCCAAGCATTCCTACCCGGATATAATCTGGAGATTCTGGAACCCCAGCACGGCTTCTCCACTGGATTTCCCAGAGGAACAGCAGCTGCCTCTTCTTCCACTGGATCTTCAGAGGAAAGCTTCACCCTTCTCCAGGATCCCTGCTCCAATAGACCCACACCTGACACTCCAGGAGGGCTGCAGCCACAATTCCAATGGGACTGCTACCAACACCCTGACCCACAGGGTGTCAGGCTGGGTTCTGACTCTGTCAGTGCTGTTTTAGTGTACTGCATTGTTTATTTTATCCTTTTATTTTCTTCCCTATTAAAGAACTGTTATTTCCTGCTCCCATATTTTTTTTTGCCCGAGAGACCCTAAATTTAAAATTTATAGCAATTCAGAGTGGGGGGGAGTTACATTCTCCATTTCAGGGAAGGCTCCTGCCTTCCTTAGCAGGCACCTGTCTTTCCAAACCAAGAGAGGTGAAAGGATCTGACTCAGGATCTGGGAAAGGATCTGACTCAGAACAGTGGCACGTTCTGCTCTGCTTAGGGCTCACCAGTGCTTGGTAAAATGTGTTGGACCCTGCCCTCTCACCCCATCCCAGGCACCTCCGTGGTCTCAGGCACCCCACAATCCTGCACATTACTGTTACTGCTTTGCAACAAATATATCAGTATATTTAGGCAAGGAGGAGAGCACCTAAGCACAGTCTGAGGTAACAGAGAGAGTAAATGCTCCCTGCATTATTGCATCCTTCAAGCCCCTCTCAGGGACTTCCTCCATGGGCATTCATGTTTACTGTAAATTGCTAGGGGCTGACTCTTTCCACACAAGGAGAAACACCATAAAGACAAACTACTGCATAATGTATAAGATATAGGATACAGCAGGGTTATTAAACATACATGTATGGGAATAAAGAAAATATTTTCCAGGGTAAAGGTAAGGTAGCCCTGTCTGTCTCTCTTTACAGTGCAGCATCTTAGCTGTAATATCTGGTCCCTTTTAGAGCTGGTCATGCCTCTGAATTTTAGGTAGTGTTGGCCTGCAGCATTTCAGATCCTGCTGTTCTTGAGCAAAACTCCCAGTCAGCTGCATGGGTTGGACGTTTTGGAGGCTGGGTTGAGAAACATTGGGGAAGAAAGCAAAAGTAGCGCTCAGCACCTGCTAAAACCCCAAACCCTCTCGGCTCTCCAGCCTGGCAGAGCTTAATATCTCATTTGTCAAAGTGACAGTCAATTCCCCATGACAGATCATATGATTATTAATTCTGTCTTCAGGAGATACTCACAATTTGCAAGTTTTCTGAATCAAGGTAGTAAGATAATGCTTAAGGGAAAAAACCCAAGCCTTCCCCCCTCCCCCAAACTTCCATTTCATTAAAATTTCAGAGGTAAACAACAAAAGTTGCAGCAAAAAGATTCCTGTCACTGCAAAACCCCAAAGATTCCTCACTGCAGGTGAGAGGATGGTCTGCTGTACAGAGACCAAATACAAACTGACACAGACACAGACTAATTACAAAGTGATGCACCTGTATCCTCTGTAACTAGTTTTCCTTGTAAGTGTTGGAATTTTTACTGCAAATAGTTTAATTTTTCTCTTTGTACGAAAAGCTCCTGGCTCCTCAGAGGTTCAGCTCCCTGGCTGAGATTACCCATGCTTAGAAGATAATTGATTTCAGGGAGTTCTCCAGAGAAATGTCACTCAGAAGATTCTCTCCGTTAACTATTCTCAGCTAAGCCAAAAAGCACGACACTTCTCACTGTTATCAAAGTGGTCTAATGACCTGTTTCCAGCCTGCTTTCTGAAGGCTCTGTGAACTTTGGTAGGAGCTTGGCATGAAGGCACAGGAAGAGTCATCTGCTGCAGCTTGGGAGGGGGTGGTGAGAAGTCAGAGATATGTGATATGAAGAAACGCCCTACCGTGCATGTTCTCTGAGGATCAATTTCTACCCTTTCTATGGCAAAACCAGTAAAAGGAGATTGGGGGACAGGAAAAAAATTCCCCTGTGAACTTGCCAGCAGACGCTTTCACATGAACCTTGGCAAGGCTGGTGCTCTCCACCAACGCTCTGGCAGACACAGTGGTATCACTGGTGCAAATGCTGATGAAAAACAACTAGAGGCAAATCTTAAGGTTTTCTCTGAATGAGTCTTCACAAATAATGCTTTGGTGAGCTCTTGGCTGGAACAAAATCTATCTAGTCAGAATTTCCAGCACAGCTAAGGACGCTAGACTAAAACAGCTGATGAGCTGGAAAAAAAACCACCCTACATACAGGGACCTTCCATGACCCTCCCACATGGCAGAAATAACCAAACACATAAACATGTAAACTTCCATACTGGGAATTGTCTCTCCTTGACCTCTTCCTTGAAAGCCTGGGCTTTCAAACAGCATATTGCTGTGAACTGGGCTGCACTAATGCATTCATTGATCAGCCAGGACCTATCCACTCAATATCCACTTCAACCTTTCTGTTTGGGCACCCTTTCCTGGGTTTCAGCAGCATCTTCATTTCAAGCAAATTTCAGCATAATTGCTATATTTGCTTAAACCTGTGCAACAGGAACTCTTTCTAGCCCATCTGCTCTGGCAGCCTCTGCCATGTGAAATGGACACTCATCCAAGGGGTTGGAAGCAGAAGGAGGGATCTGCTGGTCACACCTGCAACTGAGGACAGGGGGGCAGAGGCACTGGGGAATTGGTATCACCAAGCTCTAAGAGGCACATGATTCAGAGCCAAGGTTTTACACTCCTCACGCTTGCATATGTATTTTACCTCATTATTGGCTTCAGCTGCACTTATTGTTACCAATTTGTGTCCCGATGCTACTTTTCCAGGCAGCCTCAGTGGGAGACACTTGTGTGCAGAGCAATATTTGCATTTCTGCAGGTCTTTATGGGCATGCATATTGCTAATACACACATAAACAGGATGCCATTCATATTTAAACAGTGCTTTTGGAATGGCATCACAGCTGAGGGAATGGAAACGTTCTGATTTGTATCACTTATCTCAGTGGAGGCTGCTTCCTTCACACATTCTGACTTCTGCAGAGCCTCTGCAATAAGGCACCTACATTCACATAGGATGAGACATGAGGTATTTAATAATCCCCCCTTCCTCCCCCAAAAGCCTAATAAGCTTGCTCTGCCCATTGATCTTTGCAGTCACTTGCCCCTCTGTTTTTTTCCAGATTACTGTGCTTCCTTTCTACTTCAGCTCTTTTCTTCATTTCCATTTGCATATATTCAAGGCCCTAAAGAAAAACATCTCTGCATTAAAAGGCTATTACAGAAATATATGCTATTCAAGTAACAATAGACCATGTTTTCTGTTGGGAGGGGAAAAAACCCAACTCAACAGAATATTTTCGTTCCAAACAAGATTTAAAAAGATATCACAAGATCTTCAGCATACTTTGGCTAACAGAATTTGTGCTCAGTTTGTTGAAGCTTCTGCTTTAGTCTGTTCATCATTTTTGCAGAAATAGGATTGTAACAAAAGTGTGTGTGTGTGTTCAGACATGTCACCTCCCTCTTTACCTGAGGCTTTCCCAGGCACAGAACACCCAATGCTTCACAGCACTGCTCCCTCCACTGCAGTTTGCTGAGGGGCTGTGAAGCAGTGTCCTTTGCACTGGGCAGCATTTCACACTGCCTTCAGCCTGCTGCAGGGGGCCCAGCTCAGCAGGACTCAGCCAGGCAGGGTTCCAAAAGCTTTCCATCCCTAGACGTCACAGCCATGTCAGGTGGGATGTTTCTCCACTGCCTTTACGAGATACAATCCCCAAAGCGTATCCATTTGCAAAAATATACAGTAAAAAAAAAATTCAGCAACACAAGCAACCCCTCCAACCTTGTGGGTGCTCATGTGTATTTGTGGGGATCTGTCTTATCCCCCCTGGTGGGTTTAATGGCCAGGACTGAGGCAGTCCTTGTCCCATCTGTCTGCCATGGCCTTTGGCTGGCAGTCACCATCACTCAGAACTCAATGAGTGGGCTGGTTGTCCTTTCTAAAGCTCTCTCAAGACACAGCCCTGCCAGCTGCATTAAACTGAGCTAAACTCACACTGCCTCCCAAAGGGATGGCCCTGCCTTCCTCCAGTCCAGCTGTGATTTCCCAGTGCCTCCTCACCTTTGCTGCAGCCCCTGCAACCCACAGGGAATGGGACCTGGGACTGATGGAGCTGGAAGCAGAAGGAGAAAAAGATCAAAAAGATCTTCTTCCACCAGGTCAGCAAGGCACCCTGTCCCACCCCAGGGGTGGCAGGAGCTCACGGCTGGGAGAAGGGGCACTCTCATGCTGGGAGAAGGGTATTTAATTCCAATAGAGAAGGGGCCCTCTCCTTAGTCCATCAGTCACTGGTCCAGCTGAACTGGCAGCTAAGTCACACTTGAGTTTACAGCTCCAGCACTTTATTATTATTGCTTGAGCAATTTAAATTGCTGTTAATTTTTGGGTTGTGTCAGCACCCTGGGGCTGGCTGTGCCACAGCAAGCTGCCAGTGCCTGTGCTAAGGGAATAAGATGCTCCACTCTTGGAGTCCTAAATGCTGAGAATTTTAGACTTTCTGTGCTGACAAACTCTGACCCCCAAGAGAACATTACATTTAACCTGAGGCCATTGAGAAGGCTTCCAAAACTAAATAATAGAACTGAGATTATAAGTGTGTAGTTTAATTAGAAGTGTGTAATATCATATAGTAGAAAACTTAGAGTTTAAAGTTTTAAAATATAGTACTATATATAAAGCAAGATAGAAGTTTTAAGGCAGAAGCTAGTCCTTCTTCTCCACCTTCCTCTTCATGAGTTTAAGTAGTATTTTAAGTTAAACAGAAAAGTCTGCATTGTGGGACACAAGTGGTTAGTTATTAAGTTAAAAGTAAAAAGAATTTAAGTATAATTTCTTAATTAGATAGTTTAGACTTAAAAAACCCTGTAGAGAAAAATAGTGAACAATTCTATACCTTGTTAGTGAAATACTGCAGAACTCACACCTTTTAAGACGGTGATATAGAAAATAAATAATGAACACCTGAGTCTGAACACAAAATATTGTCTCAAGCACTTCAATCCCAACCTTAACAAAAGCAGAAAAGAAACCAAGAGCCAACACTCCACCAGAGAGAGAGAGAGAGGGGCTGAGGATGGCAGCAGTATCTGCACCTCCTGCAAATCCATCTTCTTGCTCCATTCTTAGATGGGGGCTATTTCTAATGGGACCAACTCAGTGACACGAGCTGCCTCAGTGCAAACAGTGTGGGAGCAAACTGTGAGGACCTGGGGACAGGAGAGCCCCTTGGGGCAGCCGCACCGAGGAGCCACAGCACCACCAGGGGCCCTGAAGGGGTTCAGGAGGGAAGAGGATTCCCTCTCATCTGGGTGTGAAAAGTAGTGTTACCCATTCCCTTCAGAATTACAGCTGGCTCCCAGGCAGGAGCCTTTGCTGTGCCCAGGCTCTCTGAAGGATTGAGCAGGATACATGAAAAATCCTCATAGTTTCCTCAACATACAGTTTTTTGACAGTGAGTTAAGAGGGGTCTGTTTTGTAGGTGAAAAACGAGAGGCAAAGGACAATAAACTATTGCTTCCATTCCTGTGTTTCAGAAGGCAGTAGACAAATCAAAAAGTTTTCAAATGGAGGACAAAATCTCCTCCTAAAAGAAGTGTGCAGGGTCATGACTCTTTGGTGTTATTCTCATGAGAAGATTAAAAGAAAAAACTCTAAAACCCCAGTGATATATTTACTAGTTTTGTGTATGAAATAGTAGAAACACCTAATTTCTCCACCTTTATCCAAGGATTTCCATAGCCTATTTTTACTGAGTATCCAGGGCAGTCTCATGGATAACCACACTTCCTCATTCCACCAGGAAGCTCATTCAGACTGAAACTTGGACTCTTGGTTTTTAATTTTAATGCAGTTTCTCATTTTGATAGCTCTTCCACCTGACATGGAATTGCCACACTGCAAATTGAATACAATAAAATTGCTAATCAGCCCATTAGAATATGGTGATGGTATAACATCTATTAGTTGTTGAATAATGTCTTCCTCTAATGTATTTTGAATTAAGTCTGCATAATAACACAATTAATTTAGATAAGTGTGCCTACCCATAAACAGCGTGCATGTGCACACACAGCCTCCTTTTGGAAATCTGTACAACTTTTTAACACAGTGACAACCCCATACAAATACCAGGGAAAGAAAGTGTCTTCAAGGAGTGAAACAAGCAATTAAATACAAAGAAATTATCCATGAAGTAAGACAGGCTACAGCAGTTTGCTCTGATCAGGTGTCTTTCATGGGAACACAAAAACTATTACAGGCTTCAAACTCACATCATAGTGAATTTCTCTGACTTCAATTGCTTCTTATCCCAGAAATACCTCCCACATTTTAATTCCTCCACAGTTAAACCAAACTATTCTCCTGCATTGTTACTTTCTTATTCTATTTTCTCCTGCTTTTTCCAAGCTCTTGCCTGACAGTTTCTTATGTTCTTAATTCTGGTGTGCACAGGCTACAGATTTTTTCAGCACCCAAAGATCCCATAGCCAGTTTTTTTTAAGGACTCATTCAATTTCTTTACCCTAGTGCAAGTCTTCCCTTGCTCTACAATTGCAAAGACCCAAAATGTAAACTTTTTTCCCTTGACTTCCCCTCCCTGGGGACAAATAATTTCCTACACTGGCAATTTCCCTTGTCAGCATCCTCTAGTGCTACATCCTGAGTGGTTGAAAGCTGCCAAGCCTTTGTCTGAAGCTTAAAATAGAAAGTAGCAGTGAATCCAAAATGTCTCTTATTTGCCTAATAAAAGCTCCTAGTCATTATAAAATAAGAATTGTTGAAGTTGTTATGGGGATATTTCTCCCTACCCATAAACATATGTTTTTATATTCAGCAGAATCCATCTTCATGGCAATCTAAAAGAAATATAGTGGTCATATTGTAAAGTACTGTAATATGGATGAGTTGGTTTTCTTATAGGAATCTTAGGATTTTAAATAAGTCAAAGTCCAGACTTATCCAATAATGTGCAGTGAGAATATAATATTATAGAAGTTCCTTATAAAATGGTACAACCTGCTCTGAGTGGAACTGTGGTCAGAATCTTACTGGCAGTTTGATATTCTTATATGGGAAAGGATAGTCCAGGAGGATTTGAAACCTTAAGCATTTGAGAAAACTGTCTCTGGGCATCTCTACATCTTTCTGCATCTAAATATTTACAGGGATCAGATTCTCAGTGCACCTACATCTCCTACAAACCTGCACCAGTGTCACTTAGGGGATGGGTTTCAGAGCAAGCTACTTGCAAGAAACATTAGGACTCCACAATACACAGATAAGAAAAGGAACAATACAGCTGAAATGGGCAAAGATGATTCAGTTCAATCTGAGGAGAGTTGCTTTGTATTCCCAGGCAGTTTAACAATCCTTTCATCTTTCAAGGAAATTATAACTATGATACACTGGGACAAAGTTAGCAACTTCTCCTTTTATCTAAGTCCTATTATTGGTGCTTGTCACAGCCATTCAAGGACCTCCTGGGAACCAAAATGGACAATTGCATCCTCCTCTCTCTGCCAGTGAGAGGCTGGGTATCATTAACAATGCTTAAATTAATGGTGAATTTTGGAGGGAGTAAATGTTCCCCTGCAGGAAACCACAGATGAAGAGACAGGATATACATTTCAGTTCAAAGCCCTGCCCACGAGTGCAGGACTGTGACATTTTCATGTTCAAAATTAGACATTCATAAGTTCACTGCAGCAAGGTGCACATTATTGTTTTGGTCTGTGGAATCAATAGCTGCAGGGGAGGGGGTGGAAGGTGGCTTTTTGAAAAAGGGAGTGTTTTTCACAATGGAAAGAAATCGATAACGTGTAATAAGTGGCTGTAGGTGGTTCCCTGCCCTTGCTCCTTTTTGTGCAATACAGGTCTCAGGGCTCTGAAAGGCACTGGAACACAGGGTGAGGTCTTTATCAAACTTTGCAGTACTGTGGATAACAGCATCCAAATTTTGCCATATTATGTGAGCAGAGGAGATGTAGAAGCTAGGTGAGGTCAGAGTGGGGCTGGTAAGCAGAGGGGAAGCCTGGCTTGTGGCCAGATGCAGCCCCACCAAACCTTTGTGTGCAGGCAGACACACAAAGGGATTTCATACCTGTGGCTGAGAGCCAGCAGGTCTTGAAGGCTGCAGGGAAGCTGCTGGCAGCAGCAGAAAAGGGGCTACCCTGAGTGTCCTGGCACTCCAAGTATGGAACAATGTTCTGATTCAAGCTGAGCTCCTCCGCACCATCCATTTAACATTTAACCTGGCAGTGAGAAACCACTGCAGGGCTTGCCTCAAGGGTGCCACTCCACTGAGGCTCGAAGGACTCAGAGCAGGGGATGGAAAGAATGGGAGGCAAACAGCCTGACACTCCTTTCTCAGGGAACTGGGAGGGTTGAATCATGCAGGGGCTGGGTGTCTTGTGGTCAGAGCTTTTCCTGCAAGACACAGCGCAGTTCAGACCAAGGCAGTGCTCACCCCAGGCTGAACTCTGGTCCAGAGAAAACACAGATAATTTCTGAATTTATGCTGTTGTCAGTAAGCCAGGTGGACACAGAGACACACACTTAACTGCACTGCAAATGACTTTTGCCACTGCCAGGCTCCATCGACTAAAGAAACAAAACTCTGGAACCACTGGTGTTGGGGCAAGTACCAGGGTTATCCCTGCACCTTTCAGAGAGATTGTGCATCCAGTCTGGGGTAGGAGGGTGGCCTGAGAAACAGCCCACCACTTCCATGAGACTGAAGGAAGCAGCAGCAGCATTTCAGGTGTTATCTCTCTTAGGGCTGCTGTATTGTTCCATTCTAAATTGGCCACACTGATTTAATGCGCAGCTTTGTGGTTTGGAGACTACACAGCACAGCCCGCCTGCTCTCCAGATCATCACCTGGGATGGAGAAGGAATGAGATAATCTGCTCCACTGTCTGTCCACTGCAGCTTCCTTCCTTCCTTCCTTCCTTCCTTCCTTCCTTCCTTCCTTCCTTCCTTCCTTCCTTCCGCCACTTCCTTCCGCCACTTCCTTCCGCCACTTCCTTCCGCCACTTCCTTCCGCCACTTCCTTCCGCCACTTCCTTCCGCCACTTCCTTCCGCCACTTCCTTCC
>NW_005054374.1:2745343-2752793 GCF_000277835.1 Geospiza fortis
TCCTTCCTTTCCTTCCTTCCTTCCTTCCTTCCTTCCTTCCTTCCTTCCTTCCTTCCAGCTTAAAGATCACCCAGTTCCAGCCCTCTGACAAGGGAAGGGATGCTTTCCACTATCCCAGGTTGCACAGAGCCCCATCCAACCTGAACTCTTCCAGGGATAGGGCATCCACAGCTTCTCTGGGCAGCCTGTGCCAGTGCCTCACCACCCTCACAGTCAAAAATTTCTTCCTAATTTCTCCTCCAAGCCTACCCTGGGTCAGTGTCACCAGTACTGGTGAAACCCTGGAAAATGTTATTGGGTTCTTGTTTCAGTAACTCCCAATGAACACTTTGCGCATGTACCTGGATAAAACTGCTTCTCAGGCTTCAGAACCTGGAATGGCAGTGATCCATCCAGCCTGTGACCACCTGAGCAGCAACAAAACCCTTCCTAGCCAGGCCCATTCATCTGCCCCCTCAGTGGCACCAGCAGGAGGCAAATTCTAGCAAACCAGTGTTTTTCTAGTTCCTCTTTGTTAACCTTCACTAACATCTTGCCCCACTCAAGATTCACCTCTTTCCAGAGTTATTTACATACTTTAGAATAATGTTATAGGTTATTTTGTCACCCTCATAGCTGTTGCTTTGTTGAAATTTACACTTTTCTCTTGTATTTTAAGTAAATTCCTCCACTTCCAGCTGAAGTGAGCTCAATTTGAGTGACCTTCAGCAGATACCATTGCAATTATGGCCTCCTTCTCCTGACCCTCTTTGCACACATTTTATCACAGATAAAGAACTTTTAGGCTTCTTTAGCAGCTGAACAAGGTGATGAGCTCAGAGGATAAAAACAGTGTACCTCAGTGAAAGGGGGTCTTGGAAGGAATAAGAAGGATGTAGTACAGGCCCCTCTCTGAGGAAAAAGCTAATTGAAAACCAGTGATTTTCATGCTGTCAAAGAAACTCAATCAGTAACAGGCAAGAAATAATCCTCTTATATAACAGGTCAAATAATAATATGTCATCAGGGTGCTTTTAACTTCATTAGAATTTGTCCCTTGATAAGTGACATTTTAATTATGTGATCAGGTAATAAAATAATACATGCCTGAAAACTTATGGCCAACTCACACATAATTAACGGTCCTAAATTAACCCTGGATGATAGGGTAGAAGCTAATCTTAGATAGAAAACACTCTACTGGACATTTTTCACATGCCTGTTTTGGAGTTCTGAACTGATGGTTCGATTTGGCAAAATAACTGACAGGGTGCCATTCATCTAACCCATAAGATAACCAATAAAGGGAACAAAAATGCTGGGGGGATTTTCTCAAGCATTGCTATGAAATGGAGATGTAGATTATGCAGGACCAGGCTTGAGGAGCCCGATGTAAAGACAGTGCTTGAGTACTTTAACTTGGGCATTAAATATTTGAATATGCCAGTCTGATGTGGAAGTGACTCTAGATGATCTGAATTTTTACTTAGTGACCTAGAGAAATAAATAAAAGGATTTAAGAAATGAAACAAATTTTGATCTGTTAAACTTTTAAGACTACTTGCTTTTAATGCAAATTGTTGGAGCAAAATTCTGGGAGGGAAGGGAAAGGGAAAGGGAAAGGGAAAGGGAAAGGGGGGAAAGGAAAGGAAAGGAAAGGAAAGGAAAGGAAAGGAAAGGAAAGGAAAGGAAAGGAAAGGAAAGGAAAGGAAAGGAAAGGAAAGGAAAGGAAAGGAAAGGAAAGGAAAGGAAAGTGCTGGTCAGTAAACTCAGCACAAATCATAAACTCTAAAGGCACAGAGCTCCAGAATTCAACCACTCTGCCCTGAACAGCGTGAGTCTCATCTAACTTATAAACATCTCCAAAGCATTTATCACTGCAGTATCTGGACCATGCACATAGATTCTGGGATACAGGGGGCTATGTCCAGAAGAGCTGATCAATTTCCTGTTCACCTGCTGTGTTGCCCTTTGGTTTCACCATTACATCTGAAATAATGCAAGTTACTCTGTGATCACAGGCATATCGCTCACAAATGTGGTGTCCTCATGTGACTTTAATGCCAGCATTCAGGTAAGAGTTACTAGGGTTTGGGTTTACTTTTTTTGGCAGCTCCTCTGACGTTTCCCAGGAGAAGAACCTCTGGCTACACTGATCCTTTCACATCCTGCTGTTCCCTAAGCATCAAATTTGGGTATCAGCAACCCCAAGAGTAAAAATGAACTGTGAAGGAAAAATGTTCTGTTTCAAAGATGTCCATGTGGATCTGTCACTGTTTTTATCCGGCAGAATGGGAAACCATTGGGGAGCTTTGATGTTCAACGGGGAGACATAGACCAGACAAGGGTGGGGCTGGTTTAGCCTGGCCTGTTTTTTTTTTTTTTTTCTATTTTATGCCTGAAGGGAGTATAAAAATCTCCATACCACCCAGGAACCAGCAGATTCTGCCCATTTCAGCTGTTCCAAACCCAGGTATATACTCTAGCAGCCTGTGTCTGGGTGTAAGCAAATGCAAGGAACAAATGTTGACAGATCTGGAAGTTATCCAGAAAATGACCTGGTAACCTGCAGATACAAGGAGACAAGGGTGAATTTGTGTATCAGAAAGATGGGTGCCCAAGTGGCACTCTAGGGGTGGTGTTTCTTCAAAAATGAAGCAAGCAGTGAGAATCAGAATGGCTCAGAAGTGCAAAGTATATCATAAAAATTGTCATTTATTAATAGTACTTCTGGGAACTCCCTGGGAACCATATCTGCCAGCAGTGATATCTGCACATCAATCTAACTCCTTCTTTTTATTCTGTGGCAAAACCCCTGCATTATTGCTCTTGCTGCTGTGGCCCCCTCCCAGGCTGCTGTGATGCATCCCTCCTTTTGGGATGAATCCCTTCCCAGGCCATCTGTCTTTCCACTCCAGCTCCTTCCCAGCCCCTCCCTCACCTGCTGCCTCCCACACACAGCCTGAGCCAGGATCCTTAGCACCCTTCCCAAGCCTGCTGGGACAAACTCTGCATGGAGGGGGATTTTGGAGGTCTCTGACTCCTCTGGTGGCCCAGAGCACCCAAGTGATGTGGCTGAGGTTGTGAGAAGCACTGATGGAGAGTGTCAGCATCATCCTGCTGGTGCCAGGCCAGCTTGGTGTCCAGCATCCCCTGTGCTTGAGGGGTTTTCCCTAGACAGCTTCTTCCAGGTGCTCTGATCCAGATGCTGGCTCTGGAGGCATTTTCCCAAATAAAGTTTCCCACCTGTCTCTCTGCAGATATTAACTGGCAACCTGGTGTGATCCCACAGCCCATGGGTGGTGCAGGGGGAAAGGAGCTTCCATCAGAGCTGGACAATGTGGGAAAGGAGTGGAACATGTGGAAAGCAGGATCAGGGCACCTCCAGAGCTGGCAGCTCCCAGCACAGTGGATGGAAAGGATGGAAAGGAGCAGGAATAATCCTGAAGAAGTAGGAATAAACCCTGTCCTGGAAGGGATGGAAAGGAGCAGGAATAATCCTGAAGAAGTAGGAATAAACCCTGTCCTGGGCCAGGACACTGGAGAACAGTGGTAACTGCAAATACTGCCCAAGCTGGGGTAGCAGGATTGTCAGAACCCAGGACATTCCTCTGGCTGCCCTGGAGGACTCGAGACCCTGGCGGGGGGCTCAGAGACCTTGGCATGGAGTCAAAAACACCTGTGCCTTTGATTTTAACCCATGGAAACAATTACCAACTTTGTGTGAGGAGTTACAAGCCACAAGAGTTTGAGTAGAATGATAGTGAATTTATCACAGGGTGAAAATGTAGAATTTTGGGGTTTTTAGAATGGGGGTTCAAGAAACAAGATGGAGGAATCTGGGCATGTTCTGTCTTTCTTCTTCTTGTCCTCTATCTTCTGCTGTGATAATGACACTTCTGGATTGGTTTAGGGTAGAGACAGACTGTCTAACATAGGTGATAGGTATTGGAAAATTATTGTAAATAAAATACACATAGGTTTTAGTATAAAAAGATAACACTGCCCCGAGGGCAGACAGTGTGCCACAACCCAACCTGCTGGACAGATCTCAGCAGGTCAGAAAAAGAATGTATTAGATAAAAGCAAATAAACAACCTTGAAAACCAGAGCTGAGGAATCCCGACTTCTTCTTCGAGTGCGGGGCTAGGAAAAAAGACTTTTTAATACCTGGGGAGCCATTCCAACAACTCAGAACCTGAGACAGGATCCTGTGGGTGAGGGGCACAACACAAATGAGTGTTTGGTCTGGTTTCCTTCCAGACTACTGTAAAATGTGCCTCCTCTCAGGCTGTGTTTGGCTGGGTGTCCTGCAGGGAGCCAGGGCTGTGTCACACACTCTGCACTGGCAGGAGGCAGCAATATTTAGAGTAATCATTACATGGATCAGCATAAAACAAAACTCTTATCAAAATTAACAACATAGTCCCTAAAACTGATGCTGTTTCAAGCTACTCATGATACCTGATGGCTAAATCCAGCCAACAGCACTTTGTCAGGGCTGGTGTGGGTTTGTGTCTTCTGGAGACAAAGCTTGCCTGATTCCAAATGCTCTGTGAACATATTGGCATGACCAACTGGAATTAAGCCTGGTTCACTTTGCTTCCATCACAGTTCTAAACCCACAGGTTCACAGCACACCTCTCCCAGCCATGAAGCCTGGGCAGCCTGGGCTGCAGCCCCTCACACAAACGCAGAGCACCAGCAGCCTGGGCTGCAGCCCCTCTGTCCTGGGTTGACTCTATGATGCTTTTATCCCCAATTGTCTCGTTCTGTTTATGCTGAATAATAAGTTTTGCACCTTTCAGACTTGTTCCAGAGAGTGAAGGGGGGAGAGGAGAAGCTGCAGTTTGTTTTCAGACACTGCACTCGCTCCTCCGCATTACTGCTCCTGGACTGTGCTGTCTGTGGATGGACAGACAGCGGGACAGAGGCCGGGCCTGGCCTGAGGCATTTCCAGCAGGGAGGGACTGGTAAGAGACTGAGTGAGCTGAACTGCAACCCGGGGACGGGGTTTTCTCAGTTTTTCATCTCTTTTGGAGCAGCAAGTGGTCTCATTGTTTAATATTGTTTAGGTTTCATTGTTTAATAAACAGTTTTTTTCCACTTTTCTCCAAGGAGGTAGTTTCTCCCAAACTGGTTGCAGGGAGGGGCTGATTGAATCTGCTTTACTAAAAGAGCCCCTTTGGGGGTTCTCTCCCAAATTTGCCCTGAACCAGGACACCCTCACACAAATCCAGAGCACCAGCAGCTGGCAGCTCTGTCTGCTCTGTGAGTGCAGCACCCTGAATGGCCCTTGATGATCCCAGTTTTGGTTCCAGCAGGTGGGAAGTGGCCTGAGCTGGTCACAGCTGTGATCAGATGGATGCTTGAGTGCAACAGCAAGATTCAAAGTAAGGACAGAAAGAGCATTTATACCAAGAACCACTCCAGAACACTAAATTGCTAAGGTGGACACCTATTCCTAGTAGCTTGTGAACAATCTGGTAGGGTATAGAAGGCTTTAAGACTGATCAGCCTCCAAAATGTGTATGCAAAGGGACAGTCCCCACTGAAGGGAGAGGCTGCAGTATGAATTCACACCTCCTCCAAGCAGAGTGAATCCACACAGGACAGCATCCTCAAAACAAAACTGCCCTGAGTGGTCAAATCAGCACAGCTTAAGAAATATTTGACCCTTGAAAGAGAGGGGTTTTGCACCTCAGCTTCTGTGATACGAGTCTGCAGTGCATTCTCTCTCCTGGTCCACTGCAAATCACATTTCCTTGAAATGCTTTTATACTTTACCTGGCATTTACAATGGTCTAGAAGTACATGCACCACCATTTACCATGTCTGTTAAGGGAAAAATCTGCTCCAATGTGATTTCCAAGAGACCAAGTCAGTACAACAGCAGATGTGAAACTGGCAAAGAAAACTGCCATTGGATTTTTTAACCTTTGTATCTGTCTGTCTGTATCCTTCATTTGACCTCCAACTCTCCCTTCTGTACCCCTTGAGCTCTCCATTTTTTAATCCTAACAAGGTCACACTTTTGCTTGGTGGCTTCAGATCCAGCACTCTCCCTGCCAACCTCCAGCCAGTTAATTGTTCCACTCCTTAATGTTCCCAGGGTCTCAGGATGTGTCACCTCCCCCCTGACCTCCGGGGCACTTTCAATCTCTTACAAGCTGAAGCTTGCAGCCATCTCTGTCTAAAACCTCCTCCTCAGCCGTGCTGCAGCAGCATCAGAAGGAGCCAGGGAGGATCAAGGCCCCGTTGTGCTCAGATCTGCATAAACACCCACTGAGAGACAGCTCCTGCCCTCCTGAGGTTATGGGCTGAAAGGGAAGGCAGGCAGAGGGAAAGGGAGTGGGGCACATGGCAGTGGAGCATTCATGGTGATGCAAGTCACATCCCTTGTTAGACTCTCTCTTTGTTGTGTTTTAATTTTTATCTCCCCTCTAAATGAAAATAAAATAAGTTGTTGGCTTGTTTTTGGGAGTATTGGAAATGACTGTTTGCAAAAGTGATCATCTGCTCTCATCCACCCTGGTGCTGTGCCAGTGCTGCTCCCAGAGGAGCTCCTGGGGCTCTGCAGGAATAATACAGCACAGAAGCACCAGGAGATCAATGAAACCCCTCCTGCCCCATCAGAGCTGGCTGCAGGAGATCAGTGAGACCCCTTGGCTGCCCTCCTGCCCCATCAGAGCTGGCTGCAGCCTGGCTGTCAGCCCAGCCATGGCAAGCTGAGGGCAGTGGAGCACAAAGTGCCCTGCCAGGCACCAGCCCAGGGCTGCAGAGGAGTTATCCTCCTTACACCCCAAAAGGAGGGAGCATCCCTGACAGATCACAGCACACACACCTGCCAGGGGAGAAAGAAAGTTCTGAGAGCTGGAAAAATTGCCCTGAAGTAGGGCATATATGACAACACTTCAGTCTAACTGTAAGGAGAATAATTTATTCTCCATTTTCTCAGGCAGTGGAAGTGTACCAGCATTACAGAACTGCAAGGACCAAGGACAGCCTGTCCTGATGCAAAAAAGTCCTACCTTTAAAGTGAGGCTTCAGAATGGTGTGTGAGAGTTTGATTTGCATCCAGAGTGGAAACATGCTTGCCAGCCATCAGGCTGATGTGATTTGAAGCAGCTGAGATATTAAATGCACTAAACCAGAATGTATAATAGCCATGCTGGCAGACCTTTAATTATTGTCATGCTTGTGGGCACTGATATCACTCAAATTAAAAGCTTTCCCCACTACTTGCATTTTTTTAATATGTTGATGTACTCTGCACTGATGGATTGTCCTCTCTTGTCCTTCTCTCACAAAATGCTTGGAAGAATTTGCATCAGTGCAGAAATAAAAATTATTGGCACTCACTTGCCATATTTTTGGAGCTGTTTTTATTTTGTTTTAAAGCACAGACCCACTAGCTATGAAAACATTTTGGTGAGTTTGGAGGGGTAGTGTTGATTTCTCCACCAATTTT
>NW_005054374.1:2752842-2754232 GCF_000277835.1 Geospiza fortis
ACAAGCTTCCCTAGAGCAGTGCCTTTGACAGTGCTGGCTGACAACACAGCAAAGTTTCCTTGCTGCACAGATGTTCTAATTTTCCTCTCTCAGCTGGTCCAGAGACAGATATTTTTGGCCAACCCCGTGCTCAGATACAGCAGCAGAAAGCTTGAGCAGTTCTGAAGTTGGATCAAATTCTCAGTTCAGAACATTGTCACTGATTCCAGAACTTGTCTAGTGCTGTGATAAGGCTGGTCCCTCACCCAGTGTAACCCTGGAACAAGTGGAACTGTTTTAAGCAGAATGAGCATAAAATACTTATCAGGAAAGTTGCTCACAGCCTTTCCTGAGGTGGAACACCCATAAAAGATAGGCAGATGAATATTCTTGTTTATTCCCCCTGATGACAGGCATAGCAAATCACATCTCCATTGCATGGAAGCTCATTTGCAGGAGATGCAGGAGATGTTTTCCACACTGCATCCAAATCACACTGGTTTGCCGCAGCTGTCCCAAAACTCCTCTGAACTTCTGCAGCATTCTGCAGCTCCATTTGCTGTGCATGTTATGCAGCTTGTTTTAACTTTGGGACAGTGGTGGGGCACAGTTAGAAAGGGATGGGGCTCAAACCAGGACAGAGCTTGCCCTTCCCTCACCTCTCCCAAGCTGTGAGCCTCAGCCTCTGCAGACCCCAGAGCAGCACCACTGCTGCAAGGGGGACGTTGTGCCTTGTAGCCCTTTTTATCCACTGGAGACTTGGTCTAATTGCCTGCTTGCAGGACCAGGAGCCAGAAAGCCCCTGTGTTTATAAAACTGACTGCAGCACTAAATCTTTCACCAGCCTTGAGCAATTCACCTTTCTGCCTTAGTTTCCCTGTGTGTAAAAGCGAGATAATGTTTGCTTTCCTTCCAGGGATATTGCAAGGATTAATTAGTTAACGGAGTTTGTTAGAAAGGTGAAAAGCATTTTACACATGGTAAGTATTGTTTCTTTGGGACAAAAAAATAACCACTTCTACTTTGCACAAGTGATTTTAGAAGCTCAAAACCAAAGGAAACCAAAGCTGAGGATTTTGCCTAACTCAAAACCTGCTGGATGCGTGAGAGCTGAGGAAGGGAGATCACCATAAGAGGGAAAGGTTTGCAAACACAGAACCTTTCAGCCCTTTGGCAGCCAGATGAGGTGAAATGAGCAGCATGTGGTGGTCAGGTAGGATCTCTGCCTTGGTTGCTGGCTCAAGCCCAGTTGTCCTGACTGGTGGCTACTGACTCCAATCAATCTGGCAGCATGGAAACATGGACCTTACTGGTCCAGTGGAAAGTACAGTGTTCCAGTTGGACTTAAAGAAGAATGAACAAGTTCTGTGCTGCCTGAGGTGGTTTTGAGAGACACCAACAAAAGGTAAGG
>NW_005054374.1:2754282-2761592 GCF_000277835.1 Geospiza fortis
GGCAGGTTCACACAGCTGTTATAACACTGCTGCTTTTCACCAGCATTGTTTCAAATTGAATTAATTCAAAAGTAAATGTCCAGTGCCCAAAAGGAGCTCCTGTCACAGAGAAGATGAGAATCTGCTCAGGAGATCAGGATGAGCAGCAGCACTAACTCCTGTCAGAAAAAAAAAAAAAGAAAAAAAAAGGAGAGGAGGAAGTAAATGAGAAACAGCTGCTCTCCTAAAGTGCCATTTAAAGAGCTAAACTCAGCAGGACAAAGCCAATTACACCAGTTACCCTTGGAAATGCTGTTCTGGATCTTCTCAAGATGCTGTAGCTGATTTGGCATAAAGGCAGCACTAACAAAGCATCTACAACAACAAACAGCCAGGCTCTTCTGTTGCAGTAAAGTCTGGGAGGCATCACCCACCTCCCCACTGCAGAGAGGTCTCTCCAGCTGTGCTGAAGGAGCAGCTCTTGTGTGCACTTTCTAACCCACAGCAGGAAAGGTCAGGCACAACTGGGCTGAGTTTCATTGCCCAAAGTAAAACAGGGGAAGTTTACAAAAGCTGTTTTCCTGCCAAAGCTGTCAAGAAGGGGTTTAAAGTCTTCCAGCAAGGTGCTAAAGAGTACTTGCTCACTGCCACTACTGGATCCAAAAGATGGTGTCTGCTTAGAGCTGAGTGATGTGAGAGCAAAGGTGAGGCTGAATCACCAACAGCTGGAAAAAGAGGAGATAGATAATTCTACTGCTCTCTGAAAGTGGCTGAGCCCCTTGCACAGCTCCCACTCAGTTTGGTCACATCTGCCCCACTCCCCTCCTCTCCTCTCCTGTATTTGTACCCCCTGTGCCGAGATGTACCTGCACCTGGACTGGCACACACATTTAGTTAGCTCTCAATGCCAGGACCTCCTTAGTGGCTCTGTATCTTCTTGTTCCTATATCAGTGTAAGTAAGGAGTAATCCTAAAGGGGATTCACAAGGGCAAAACCAGTGAAAAATGAGTGGAATCAAAAGGAGGTCCAGTTTTATCTATCTTTTGAATGAAGGCTAATCCAATCAGAAGTAAGAAGCTTTCAGATTTCAGGACTTCTAGGAAAGATTTTTTTTTTTTTTAAGATATAAAGAACTGATCATTCCTGGCTGTCACAAAGAGTGATGATGAAAGCAATGGGTGTATTAGCTGGCTCCAGCTGAGGATCTGGCCAAGTGGAATTAACATTGTTCTAAAGAGCCCTACACTGAGTTTACAGGCCCAGAAAAGTCCACATGACAGGTCTTGGTGTGACCTTCCAGGGCAAGTGTGGGCCTGAGGTATGGTCCATGTTCACAGCCTGGAAGGGCAGGCTGGAACTGGCAGTGAAGCATCTGCAAGATGTTCTCTCCATTCCGGAGCAGCCTAACAATCAGAAGTCTTTGTGGTCTCCTGTCTCCCTGACATTAGTAAACCGTTCTTATTATTGTTTGGCATGACAGAAGAGGTAGAAGTATGAAAAAAAATAAATATATAGTATTAAGACACTGCTGGAGCCTGAAGTCAATATTGCTGTTTACAGAGTTGCTGCTTCTGTCTGAAGGACCCTGCATTTCTCCTTCTTTATCACATTTGCAATTAGTTTTCCATACACATCTGCTCCTAACATTAAAATAATTTCCTCTTCACCCCCAAAGGAAAATGATTTTGAAAAGAAATTGCTTCCAGAATCACAGTTCTTTCCTCATGCTCCAGTGTCTTTCCCAGTAGCCTCACACATCCCAGCTTACTCCAGAAAGAATCTGTGCCACATTTTGTGGCCAGGATTTTGGGGACAGCAAACGTGACCAAAACTTTAAGCACCAAGCCTTTTTTTAGGCACTTAAGTGCCCTTTTCTCAGCACTCTCAGCATAGTAAGTTGTAGCTCCAGCTGACTTCATCCTGTTTCTATTTTCACACCAAATCCCAATGTACCCACGGTGTTTTGATACAATGACAAGTTTATATGATGACTGTGCACTGCCTGGACTGTAGACTCAGATCTGTATTTCTGGTGGTGCTTCTCTGGAAAGGCTGAAGGGCAGAAAAGTGAATATCCCCAGATCTCATGGCCATTTAACACAAACTGAAAGCCAGAGCCTATTCCAAATATTTCCCTATTTGGGGGCAATATTGAATAATTTGCTTTGCTCCCTCCAGAGACATTTTTCTCCAGTCTGTGTGCTAATTACATTCCACTGAAATTCTCAAAAATGGGCTGTAAAGGGACTCATGTTGTGCACAAGGCTGGTGCAGAGAATCATTTTGCCAAGGAGCAGCCAGGTCCTGGTTAGTCCCAGTGTGGGCAGTTGAGCTTTCTGCTGTGTTTACTGGATTTTTTTTCACCCTGATATTTGTTCAGCACCTGTCCTGGTGTCTGGGTGTGCCCAGAGGCTTCAGGAAAACCCTTCCAGCCCTGCAGTGCCCCACTGAGGATACCAGAGCTGCTGGAGGCAGTGAGGAGGATGCAGCCAAGAGGGAGCCCCTCAGTGCAGGCATGGAAAGAGAGGACTCAGAAAAAAATAGGTGGGAAGATGTAAATTGGGGATTTCAGTGAAACTACAAAACACTGACTAGAAATTCATCCCTGATGTAACTTTCATTCCAGTCAGTCACCCAAGAACTGAATTTGGCCCTCCTGGCAGAAATTGTTTTGTTTAGCTAGTAGCATTAATTGGAAAAAGTGAGCAGTATTGCTTTAATTGCACAAAAGAGAGGGAGGACAGATCCCATTTCAAATTCCAGAGTAAGGCTTTTTTTTTTTTTTTAAGGAAGGGGGGGAAAAATATTAATACCAAGGCTGTGTTGATGAGCTTTAGGGGGTTGCTAAGCAACACAGCCCTTTGTCTATAGCCCAGACGATGCTGTAGGAATAAAACTCATATGGCTTCTATAGAACCATCTTTTTGTAGCTTTAAAAAAATAAACAGAAACCAAAATCTGTCTCCTTGACTTTTTTTTTTTATTTTCCCTTTCACATGAAAGAGTTTCTGCTGAAAATCTGAGGATCTGAGAGCACGTGTTTGGAGGGTGTTGTGAGCCTGACAGCAAAGTTGGGGCAATAAGCACACATTTTTAACCCAACAGCAATATCCCCTCAATGTGTCCCTAAATAGCATGGGAGTTTTAAAACTCTCAAATTCTGTGTACTAATTTGCTGTTTGTGGCACATAACCATAACATTTCAGTCCATTGCATTTTCTTTTTTTCAGTTCACCTTAAGGAATTTCATAAATGTATCCCAGTCTAGCACAGAAATAAAATAGCTAATAGCAGATCATTACATAACCGATAAAAGAAAACCACACATTTCCAGATATTAAAATCATGTATACGTTAGTCTAAGCCTTGTAGTAAAACTCAGCTCCCCAATTCCTCAAATTCAATATGTTCATTTTTATCTTAAATGTAGAGCTCAGGAATAAAGGGGGAAGGAACAGCTTTTGATTTGAGACTTACAGAGGAAGAATTATATTTTATTAAGGTATTCAAAATGCTGACTACAGAGAAATTTTAAATAATTTATTAAAAATAATGAAAGTACTCTTATGTTCTGATATGAAAGAAAATCTAAAGCTTTGTTTTTATACAAGGGAACAGAGGTGAAAAGTGTTGAACTCCAAGAACTGCTAACAGTCAGGGCCTTTCTTCTGTGATTTGTCCTGGAATTGCCTCCTCAAAACACATACATCACACATTTTTAACTACTGAAGCCATATTATTGCAGGAAAACTGCAGAAAAGGTGGACTGGAAATGCTGTGGGTTTCACAGTTATTCCACAGAGCAAATGCCAGCACAGGGCCCTCATGGACAGAGGGTCTGGAGCAGGAAGATGCTCCTACCCAGAGCAACAGCCCTGGAAAAACAACACAGTTTTACTTCCACCTGCACCTCAAGAAGAAATGGTGGCCTTGAAAAAAGGGGGAATGCACCTGGACTGCCATGGCCTGGTCAGGGAGCCAGAGAAGGAACCTCTCAAATGCCCATTGGAATCCAGCTGCTTCTTCCTTTGCATCCTGGATCCCTCAAATCAGAGGCATCTGTGCTGTCTTGCAAGAGAGAAGGACAAATAAAAAAATGTTTGTTGGCCATTGAGTGTTCCAGCTCCTTCCCTATTTACAGGTCAAGTCCTGGCCTGTCTCACAGCTCCACACTTGCCCCCAAGGATTCTCCTGTGGCAAATGCAGAGTAAGCAGTTCACATGGCTTTATCAGAGTAGCACACACAGAATGTTCTTCCTTTCCAAAACAACAGAGGTTTGTAAGACCCTGGTGCATTTACATGTGAGAGATGATATGGAAACCCAGGGCACTGGGAATATTTCCCTGTCTGCTCTGGGGTGCCCTGACCCCCAGGGGAGCACTGACTTTGACCCTCATCCATGGAGAAAGTTTCCTAGACTTCAAGATAGACTGGAATCCACAAAAGTGTGAAATAGATTATAGAGAGTAGTGTAGGAGTATCACTTGGTGAGAAATTTAGGTTTTGGGATTTTTAGTATGTTGTGGATGGAAGCAAGATGGAGGGCACAGGGTGTTGTCCTGGGTTTCTTCTTCATGCTTCTTCTTCCTTCTTCTTCATGGCTTTGGGGCATTTTGTAACTGGACAGAAAAGTCCCCATTGCAGCACTTTGGGAGCAGTTATTGGGTTAAAAGGGAAAATAATCCAGGTGTCCGTTCTTAATTGGATAGTTTAGTCTTAAAAGACCTTGGAACAAGAGATTGTTGACCATTTTGTGCCTTCTAATGAAAAGCTGCAGAACTCACAGTAGTGAGACTGTTTTACTGATAAGAAATAACAAACACCTGAGTCTGAACATGAACTACTGTCTCAAGTGCCTTCAACCCAGACCCAGAGAAACCCACAAGATGACAGCAACAGAGGGAGAGGTTCAAACCTGAAAAGAAAAAGGTAAAGAGAAGTTGTTATTTCTTAGACAATCACAAAAAAGCATAGTAAAATACAGAAGAAGAAACCATTTCTCTCTTGATGTGGGTTTTGCTGTTTAATTTATATGAGATCCAAAGGCAAACAAAAAGTTCTTCAGATGATCATTGCTCATGTTGATAGCAAAACAGCAAGTTTCACAAAACACAAGGTGACACTAATGTTGAGCATGTGGAAACTGCTGAGGAAATATTGGTGCTGGCTTTGTTTTTAAAGTGAAAAGTTTTCCTTCACAACAACATAATTTCCTCTGTGTCTGGGCCAACTGAGAAAGTGTGATATCAAAAAATGTAGAAAGGTACTACTGGACTCTCAACAGGGTGATAAATAACATATCCTTGTGCTTGCAGAAAATTTTGACCACAGACCAGTACTAAATTTCCAGTTTTCTCAGACTCTGCTTTGTATGAACATTCTGTGTAAAAACATGGTAACAGAGACGTGTCACGCATGGCCTCTTCAAAAATAGTGTGTCTACCTCAGTTCAGGGATCTTGGACTTCCATCAAAGCTGCTGCTATCTGAGAAAAATTCTCTGAAGATGTATGTCCAATGTCTCTTTCACGAGAATTCAACTTCATTCCCGCATATGTCACTTCTCTGGCTTTACTCTTCTTCCCCAGCTCCCAGCTTCACTTTTCTCCTTCCCCAGCTTCTCAAGTATCAGAGAATTCATCTGAGGATTTTGAAACCCACAACAGTGCTTAGGGCTGCTAGAGGAGGGAGACTGAACCATGGTGCTGGTAATAATGTGCAGGCAGCTCCTGAGAAACAGCATTCCCTCATTCCCTGCTGGCCTGCAGCCCCTCTGCAGAAGCAGCACTGGACAGGGATCCTTTGGTTTAGGATCTGTCTGCAACACACAGCACCCAACAGTGAGCCAGACCCAGGATGTCAGAGCCTGGCTTGGAACCTCTGCCAAAAAAGACAGAGAGCCATGCTGTTCTCCTAGATCAGCCCACAAACTGAGTAAAAAAAAAAATTTAAAAAATAGAAAATTGATCTGAGGCTTGTCTGCTCAGACAGGAGAGCAACTGGCCCAGAGAGAACACCAGGCAAGCATTCCCAGTGTGCTGGAAACAAGAAAGAACAAATATTTCAACTCCTTTTCAAAAGGAGGCAGACATGGTGTCTGCCTTTTGCTCTTACTTAGCAGCAGGTCTTTGTACCACTCAGTCTTCTACCCCAGCACTGGGCTTTGGAGGTGGTTGAGAGCACTTTTTCCAGCACCCATCTGTGCATTTCCAGCCTCCCCCGAGCTCTTTGACATGCATTCAGACCAAACCAGTCAGTCTGGGAGAGAGTCAGCTCTGCTGCTCTTGCTCTTTGGAGGTGTTTGGCTCAGGGTGAGGGGGATGCCTGCACACACCATGCCCAAGACAAAACAATCCCTGAGCAAACTCACAGAACTTACTGGGACTCATCCATACAAGGCTGGGTACAGCTCCATCTAAAACCTGTCTCCCTATAAAGTATGAGGGAAAAAATTGATTTTTGCAATGTGCATGGCTTGAACAAATCACAGTTCTTCCATAGCAACATTATGGAATTTCATAGCATGATAAGCTATATGTGGAATCTGTGCATGCCAAAATTAGAATACTCACACATAAAATTTTGAATTCAACTTACCTCAGGCAAGAGGGACTGCATTTTACAGTGGAGACCAGGGTGTGTTGTGTCTAACACCTGCAATGTACAGCTCAAAATTGTGCTAAATAAATGACAGGTGAAGAGCCAAAATACCCCAGTGTTACCCCAAACCAGGAGATAATGTGTTATTTTACCTATATATGAGTTTCTCTACAAACAACCCAGTCTTGATTATATATTCAGATGATATATATTCCTGCAGCAAAGACACTTGTTCAGAGGGGCTCATCACTCCTCATCTTCCTTTTATGTCAGAGCAGTTTTCTGCTCTCACTTTCTGTGCCTGTCCAGCAGCAAAGCAGATGTTGTAAGTGGGACTCTTGCTCAGCAACCCCTGTCTAGAACATAACACTCAGCTACCTGCCAAATGACTTCCTTTTAGTTAAGGTGAAGCACTGGCCATATTCTAAAATCCACCCAGGTGTAAAACAACCTGCAAATGGGCTGCTGGGGGTGGAAAAATTAAAATGAAAAGACCTTGGAGTGAAGGGATGAGACATTTCGTCTGTATCTTCTGGCATCACTTTATGGATGAGGAATTCTTTTTCAGCACATTCTAAGAGGGAGAACAAAAGGTTTCTGGATGAAAATATGGCAGATTTTCATAATCAAGTGAAATTTATTACCTTCCATTCTTGTCTTCACTACATAGAGCAGGTGTAGAATATTGTTGCTTCACACTCCCCACGATGAGAACTGAGTCACAGGGCAT
>NW_005054374.1:2761602-2763174 GCF_000277835.1 Geospiza fortis
GGATTAACCAGGAGCTGGGAAGAGTTGATGGTCCAAAGCAAACTTGGACACCACTAAGCCAAGCTTGCATTAATTCCCTGGGAATGCCCTATGCCTCAGCTGTTATTGCTGCTGTCACCTCTACCGCCTTCCTTCTATAGAGGAAAGCACAAACCTTCAGCAGGGATTGTGGTGGTGTTCACAGGGGTCCCAGGAACAGGGAAGAGACGAGGATCTGACTCCACGTTTCAGAAGGCTGGTTTATTATTTTATGATATATATTATATTAAAAGTATACTAAAAGAATAGAATAGATATATTAAAACTATACTAAAAGAATAGAAGAAAGGATTTAATCAGAAGGCTTGAAAGGAATAGGAAAGGAATGGAATGATGATAATAAAATCTTGTGACTGACCAGACAGTCTGAGACAGCTGGACTGTGATTGGCCACTAATTAAAAACAACCACATGAGACCAATCACAGATGCACCTGTTGCATTCCACAGCAGCAGATAACCATTGTTTACATTTTGTTTCTGAGGCCTCTTGGCTTCTCAGGAGAAAAAATCCTAACAAAAGGATTTTTCATAAAATGTGTCTGTGACAAGGGATGATGCCTGATGCTGCTCCTGCCAGACATGGATATTTCTCAGCCTGGGGAATTTCTGGCCAGGCCAGGAGCTCAAAACACCCTCCTCCACCTGGAGAATGAGGTTTCCAGGTCATTTTCATGCAGTTTTCTGGTTTTCAGAGCACAAAATTTGTGCCAGTTCACAACCTGCACAAGTTGAATTAGTGGGGCTGTGCAGAACCCAAGCCACTGCCTTTTCTACACCCCCTGGTGTGGCAGTACCAGTTGTGGTTTCTCTGGGTCTGGACTGAAGGCACTTGAGACAGTAGTTCATGTTCAGACTCAGGTGTTTATTATTTCTTATCAGTAGAACAGTCTCACTAATGTGAGTTGGCAGCTTTTCATTAGAAGGCACAAAATGGCCAACAATCTCTTGTTCCAAGGTCTTTTAAGACTAAACTATCCAATTAAGAACGGACACCTGGATTATTTTCCCTTTTAACCCAATAACTGATCCCAAAGAACTGCAATGGGGACTTTTCTGCCCAATTACAAAATGACACCCAAACCCATGGAGAAGGAGGAAGAAGAAGCATGAAGAAGAAACCCAGGACAACACCCTGTGCCCTCCATCTTGCTGCCATCCACAACATACTAAAAATCCCAAAACCTAAATTTCTCACCACGTGACACACCTGCACTACTCTCTATCATCTATTTCACACTTTTGTGGATTCCAGTCTATCTTGAACTCTGGGAAGCTTTCCCCATGAATGAGGGTCAAAGTCAGTGCTCCCCTGGGGGTCAGGGCACCCCAGAGCAGACAGGGAAATATTCCCAGTGCTCTGGGTTTCCACACCCTGGTAGTTGACAAAGTGAACAAAATGAACCACAGTCATTTAAAAACTAAACAACTTTACATGAAATAAAAATTTAAAATAAATCTTACTTAAATGAAATGCAAAATTAAAACAATTTATAGCAAGGTCTAAAATAATATAATTTCTTAAATTCCTGCT
>NW_005054374.1:2763184-2778484 GCF_000277835.1 Geospiza fortis
TCTAGTCAGGTGTACTAGGTGGGTTCTAGTCAGGTGAATTGGATGGGTTCCCTATGACAAAAATTTGCTGAAGTAGAAAATTTGGAAGCAGATTTGGAAGCAGTAACCTCCTAGAACATACAAAATATTCACTAATTTAATTTTATTCCATTAGTTCTATTTAACAAGTTCATTTCTTGTTGTGAATCCATAGAGAATTTTTTAAAAAAAGACTTTTTTTCCCCTGTCCAATCTATGAATAAAAATGAGTACAATAAGCTCTGCAATTTCTTTGCTCTGACTTATTTCAGTGACTGATAACTTAATTATTCATAGTAACAAACCAGTTAGTTCCTTTTAAGCTAAAAAAGAATGTAGGTTTTTATTTTCTTATATCACTTAATATATTTTATTTAGGTAACAAAGGGAATATTAAGGTATTTGGGGATTTTTTATTGAATTCTAGTTTTCATTCAATTATAGATTCATAAAAACAAGGGGGGAAAATCTAGAAAAAATAAACCATGCTTCATTTTCCAATTAAAAATATGACAAAATTAAGAATATGATAAAGTGATCATTAATTTGTCAACATAATAAATATTCATAGAGAAATACTTTTGGTTAACAAGAAAAAAAGACCTCACTGTGCTATCTTTTGTTACTAATCACAGAATCTCAGAATGGTTTGGGTTGGAAGGGACAGATCATCCAGTTCCAACACCCCCACCATGGACAGGGACACCTTCCACCAGACCAGGTCACTGCTTTGATCCAACCTGGCCTTGAATACTTCCAGGGATGGGCCATCCTCGGCTTCACCCCGTTCCAGTGCCTCTCCACTTTCACAGTGAAATAACTCCTCATTCTTCCTATTATCTGATCTAAATCTGCCCTCTTTCAGTTTAAAGCCATTTCTCCTTGTCCTATCCCTACATATCCTTGCAAAAAGCCACTCTCCAGCTTTCTTCTAGGCCCCCTTTAGGTGTTCTAGTGGTTACCAACCCATGAAAGCTAACTTTTATTTCAAAAAAACATCTAGCATAACTTACTACTGCAAAAAGAGATCAAATGTATTATTAAAACCAAGATTTCCTACTTGGTGATTTAAATCTTGATTTAAATTAGTTCTCTGTGGGTGCTGGAGTTGGCTTACAGCCTTCAAATAATTGTAGGGAAGAAAGGAAACTCTGCTGAGACAGATGCTATAAATATGTGCTGGTATTTGAGGCTGCAGTGATGTCTTTACATTCAGAACCTCTGGGTTATCAGCAGCAGAAGCCTGGGTGTACCTCTGAACTGCACTAAAATAAGTGACTGGGGCTAAGGAAAGCCACAGCCATTGGTACTATTTTAACATTGGCCTAAAATGGTCTGTAGAGCTTTTGAACACTGTTTAACTATCAATCTGTTGGTCAGTTACCTTCCAAATTCATCTTTTAGTATAGTACAGATCCTGTGATCCCAACAGTTCATGGGCAGCAGATGTAACCTCCAAATCATGGGACAGCACACATTAGAATTGCTGCAGGACAGCAAGGAAAAAAATAGAAGGGAAGCAGAACAATACACCATGAAAGAAGAGTATGGCCATGGGCACAGGCAGCCAGAGGAATCTGCAAAAAGACAGTGCATAAAGCATTTCTATAAAGACTGAAAACTGGCACTGGTGAAGTAAGGTAGTGTAATCTGTGCCTTTCCATTTTCTTCTTCCTAGTGAGCTGACACCAAAGAGCAGTATTTTGTTCTCTCCTGGCTTTCTTGGCAGCCTCCAAATCCAGCAGACAGACAGACAGCAACATGCCTACCGCTGGTGTAATGCTCAAAATAACTTCTCATTTACCCAGGTGCTTTGAGTGCTCAGCCTGAATGCTCTGTGTGGCTGGGGCTACATCCCACACCTGCACATGCCTGGACTGTAAAAGCACCTTGTCTTATGGTGGTTCCCAAACAAATCTTCATCAGTGGTCTAAGAAGCTCAATATTAGCTTTTCTATCCAGTACAGCCACTCTCACATCCAATTCAAGAAGCCAGCAATCATTTAGATTGAAAAATGCATTGCTATAAATTTAAAACAAAAATTTTAAGGGTTCATCTGCACCTATTTTGAATTGGCATGAGACCAGCTGTAATTTCTCAGTGGCATGGATTTAAAAGGGATGCAACACCAATACTACCCAGTATAGTTCTTAATCTCAGTCTGGTGATGGTGAAAGTCTTCACCACTGTACAATTCTTTTCCTTGCTTTCTACTTCCTCTTGCTAATGTAAGACCTGCTTTTACATTGAAGCTTTGAGGACTATGGTAGAGAAGTGATAAGGGTTTTTTCATTTTCCTTTTTTTTTTCAGTGTATAAAGAACTGGAATAATAGATAAACAGCTTAATAAATTTTTTTTTAAAGAGCAATCTTTCTGTTTAAAGATTTTGCAGACATTTTATCAGTCCTGCAAAACCATTCCTGAGGTAACTAAACATTACCCATTTTCCAAATGGGCATGCTGTAATAGAGGAGGAGACTCAGTCTCACACTTGCAGGTGATAGGTGACCTATAAAACACTTCAGTTTTGACACCCAGGTACTACTGTTACTATTAGACAAGGCTACTGTCTCAGGAATGCAGAGCTACTTTCACAGAGGGGTTTGAAATTACAGCACTCATCTGACATCACAACTGAAGTCAAAGGGATTTCTTTAAGGTCAATAAACCCCAGAGCAGCTCAAAGGCTGCAGCCCATATTTATTGCTCTGGAGCTCCTCAGAAAGGCAGATGGGCTGTGCATGAGGAATGGATCTTCTCACAAGTCAGGTTTGAAGGAGGACCCAGTGGAATGGCCAAACATGCTCCTATTTGATGGGATCCATTTGGCTGGAGAAGATTTCTTTTTCCCAAAGGTTTCTCTCAATAGCAGCCTGCCTTGGCTGTGAGGGTCTGGGGAGGCTCCCTGGGGAGCTCATCTGTGCTGCTTCTTCACTGCTGCCAGTGATGCAGAATCCCCAAATCTCGGAGAAACCTGCTGGGTGAAAGTCCTTTACAGACACCGAAGCCCAGCTGGCTGTGCCAACCCTCTGGGCCAGCTCCACAGCTTATCTCTTATTAAATTCCAATCCCTCATCACTTGGGATAAAATAGAAGCCAGAGGGTGGATGCACAATGAGTGTTTTTGAGAGCCCTGCTTGTGTGATAGTTTACTTTGTGGTAGCTTAAATACAAATCAGAATGAATGTTTAAATCAAAACACAAACTCCTTTGGCCTCAGGGTAAGAAAAACATTTTCACATTTTAAACATCACTGGCCTCAAGGCACCAAAGCAAATAGTTACTAAACTTCCAGACTTCAGACATGGCTTTTCTAAGGCAATTCCTTGTTGCTGCTTCTCTGGGAGGCTTTTCTCTTTCTGTGCTTCCCACCCTTTGGGAAGAACACAGGCAAGGATAGGAGCACAGCCCCTTTCTCCAGATCCCTCTGCTCCAAAAGTCATCTCAACTCCACAGCTGTTGGCCAACACTGAGAAGCCAAAGGAAAGCAAGTTGAGAGAAATATCTCTGCAGATGGTTTGTGCTGCTCTCATGCACTTTGTTCTCTACACTGACTCCAAGGGAACACTGAGCTCATCACACCTACCGTGGGACTGAGAAGGCCACTGATACTGTGGGTGTGCCACCCTCTTATTTGGTGACAGGGAATGTATCTTGCAAGATGTCAAGAATGTAAAAATGTGATCAAAGACCACCACCACATCCTCTCTTAGCTCCAAAGTCCATTAAACATGTGGGATGGGATTAAGCATGAGACAGAAGTTGTCATTTATTTCTTTATTGTCAACTTTTAGCACTCCAGCCTTTGTTCAAATGCAAGTTAACCTCCTTTCATCCCCCTACCTATTCTACAAACAACCTGCTGGAAGAAAGGGAACCATTGCCAGAGTCTGATGAGCATTCCCCTCATGCTGGTGCCAGTGCAGGCAGCTCCCTCACTGTGCTGCTCCCTCTCCCACACCAGGCTGTGCCCTGACTGCGCCAGAACAGCTGCTCATGGGGTTATGTGGAGCAGACTGAAGAGCTGGCTTGGGTTAAAAATAACCAATGCAACATAACAAAGCAAAACAAAACCAGTCATTTTTAACAAAGAATTCTTCCCTGACGCAGCCAGGCCACCACACATCACAGGGTCACAGGCTGGCCAGGCTACACCTTCCCCATGGCAATGTGAGATGTGATGTTGGTTTTTCACTGCATCACAATCCAAGGCATTGCAAGAGGTCCAGGCTGTCCTGCCCAGAGCCAAGGGATGAACAGAAAACTTCAGCTTCTCAACACATGTCCCATGGGGTCCCACAGCTTGCCAGGCAGGCTGCGACTAATGTCACAGAGAACTAAGAGGCAACAGGTCCTCTTCCTTCTACAAGGGCAAGCCAATCACTTCTGACCAGGAATATCCAAACTTTTTAAGAGGACTTTTTGAAATTAGAGACTTCAAGTTGGAATTTTTAGGGCACTCTGTCCCACTGAAAAATTAATTTCAGTTCAGTTTTCATCCTGAGTCCAAGTGGAAATAGATTTTAAACATCTGAATAAAAGTGACCAAAAATTCTTATTTTCCGTGGAGTAAGGATTACATTTATACCAAGCATAAGTGATGACAGGAACAAAATTCAAGGATCAAACAGGTATGATCACTGTTACACATATGTTCTGTAAATGTAATAAAATAACACAGCAAAATATAGTACATTTAATAACACAATGCATCATTATGCTATAGTCATACAATACCATGTTAGTCTGTACACATAACAATTTCAAAATTGTATATATGCATATAAAATAGTCACTGCTTTCTTCTTCAATATTTCAGCATCATTCTAGTATTATTTTAATTATAAATACTCTTAAGTAGCTTTAGGTGAAGACTTCAGAGTACGAGAAATGTTGAAGCAATAAATTTCAAGGAAAATGTATGTAAAGGGTTCTGTCAGTGGAAGTTAAAAAAGGATCTTGTTAATTTGGTCTTTTTTAAATGCTTTTTTTAACAGACAAGTAGATTAGAATTTTATTGCCAGTGATGGAAAGACTCAAATATTTTATAAAAAAACCTAGAAATATCTCCACCAAATGACAGATTTTCTTCTTTCTGTAACATATCTTGCTATTTTCTTGATCAATCAAAGATCTGCTGCTCAGAGATATAAAAGCTTTGTATTGCAAGCGTTAGTCTCACGCAAGGATTTATAATAATAAATCCATATGACTATATAGATACAGTCAATGCCACAAAAGATACACTGAACAGGCCACAAAGTATTGGGGGGAAGTGCAAAAAAAGAATTCACAGCAGGTGAGAAGTTGAAAAGTATTTCTGGATGAATTATGGGTTTACAGAAAATGGGGCTGAAGAGAAGACCATAAGAGTTCTATACTTGGACCAGGACTCAAAATTTCTGTCTTTTTCTTTTTTTCTTAATTATTATTCTATTTTTCTAACACCTACCTCCCTAAGTAATTTACTCTAATTCTGTCCTGACCTCTTAGCATGAGGCTGGGAGGAAGTTTCTGCTGCTAGTTTTAAACCCCTACATCCTGCCCACCACAACCCAGATTTGGTGAACAAAGTATTCATTTTCCTCCCTGCAATAGACTTTTCCACAGGATTCAGGGAGCAATTTAAAGCATAAAGGAGAGAAGTTATAATGGAGAAAGAAGAGGTTAAATGGAACAGAGGTCTGTGAGCAGAATAGCTGGATGTTATTTATCCAAAATAAACAACAGGGATTGGATGAAAAGCACTGGGAGTTACTGAGGGAATGAGTGAAGGTAATAGTGAAGAATCAGAAAGAAATAAGGTCCAGGATTTCCTGAAACAACTTAGAAATGGGTTATGTGAGGGCAGGTGAAGCAAGTACTTCTGGACAAGAGCAGAGACATGATGGGATGCTGAAGCCTTTGCTGGAAGTGATCTGTCCTTTTGAACAGTAATGATTTGTTTCTCTTTGGTGTACCTGGGACAAAAAGGCCTCAGATACATGCACAGCATCTGCTTCCCTCTGTTGTGCTCATATGCCAGAGGGGAGTAAACAGTCACCAAACTCAATGCAAACAGGAGGCAAATATCTACTTTAAAAAAAACTCTGCAAGCCTGGGTTTGGAAATCACTGCACTTACTGAATATGTGGGAGTGAGTAATTTCTATCATAACTACCCAGTGATGTTCACTGGACAGTTTCTTACCTAAAACAGATGTGCTCAGAAAAATAGTTTTTAATCACAAAACCTGCTTTAGCAGAGCCTGCAATAGGTAGGACAGCAATAGACTAATAGCGTACAGTCCCCCTAATAAATAAGGGTTTATGAAGAAGATGCTCCACATTTTATCTCTCAAGCTCTCTGAATTATGGATTTCTTCATCATGTTCAGCAAATTCCTAGAAACCAACCCATCCTTGCATGGGAAGGACAGCACGAAGAACCCACACAGCACAGCTTTTTCACTCAGAGGCTTTTGCACTGGGAGGGCAATCTTTGAAAATTGTGAAGCTCAGAGCCTGTAATCAATGTTTTGCCACTGTTATTGGCATCTTTTGTGATTTGCTCTGAGACAACAGTGGTTCCTGCAGCACAACTCCCCTGGTGCCCAAGCTGACCTCTAGGTAGGATCCTGGAATCCAATGCAGAGCCTGAGCCCTATCCAGGGCACAGAACTGATATTTTGGGTTGCCCTTCTATTAAAGCAGTGTTTGATTCTCACGGAAGCTACAGAAACTCAACTTGAGGAAACTACACCTCCACATTTGCCTGGATTTCCTCCTCTCTTCCTCCCCGTGGGTGTCACAAAAAGCTTAAAATAGCCTAAGATTTGCAGCACTTTCCTTGTGCTATTTATTGCAGATAATTGAAAAGGGTAGGGGGAGAAAGATTAGTATCTGAGGCAGTATTTGTAACTCTAAAGAAGTCATTATAATGGTGCTAACTTATCTCAGGTCCAGCTGGATCTCTTGGACCCAGAGGTGGGAGTTTTGATTCCACAGTCTCTCCTCATTTTGCTGTTTCAGAAATGTGCATCATGTTAAGAAATCAGAAAGCTGTGTCTCCTTTTGTCTCAAGGGATTTGACTTTGCTCACCATTCTGCCAGTCCTCTGAGTCTATTGAAGAAAAAACCACAACCTTCTGCTACTTGCCACTATTTTATTGTGTACTTTTGAAGGAAGAACTCTGTCTACCTTGAACAGATCCCTCAAGACAATCTCCAGTGCACATAATGACATATGAAAATGAATTGAATGCTCTGAACATTGTGCCTCTGCTTCACAGACCAATTCTGCCAATCTACCACAATTTGTGATTCATCAAAGTAGACCTTGATCTTAGACAGGGAACTTTAATTCCCCTCTTTCCTCTGTCAACCTAACAAAACACTAATTCTTAAGGAACATAATATTGTGTATTTACTGATGTAAAAGGCTCCTGGTATGAAAAAAGCAGCTTTTCCCCTACCACCCTGTGGTGAGAGGCAGACTTTGCACAGCAAGGTGATGTATTATTAGAACTAGCAAAATCCACAGAATTCCTTCATGAGATTGAAACAAATTCTGTTTCACTTGTGACTGTGTTTGTTATTTTTGTTAAACTGCCCCCTCTCATGTCCTATCCCAAGAAGAAATCCTGTCAAGAAGGATTATTTTTGGCCAATTCTCCTTCAAAGAGTCACAATCAATAATCTCTCTTACAGAAGTAAACCTTTGGGAACACAGTAAAGAATGTTAATCGTAGTTCCTATGGACATCTCACTTTCTCTAAAGGCAACAAATGAAATATTAAAAACTAAGTAGCATTTAAACAAGTCACTCACCATGAAGTCTGTCTCAAAGCTCACACACTAATCAAAACCAGAGCAACACAAGGGACCCTGGCTTTATAAAAATAATCTTTTCTCCTATATCATCAATTTCATAAAAAGCCTTCAAAATCCACAAGAGTAAAACAGTTTCTCACTTAGAGAGCAAAGAGAAAAAAAAAGTGTGTGAGCATTTCAGGTTTTATAAAGGAAGTAATGTAGCAAATTGTAGGCTTCTGTGAATCCATTTAAGTAAGCCAAGTTAAATACATATGGCCTACAAGGTTGTGGGGTGGGAATTTGGTAGGCTCTAGAAATTCAGAAACGTTATAATCTCCTTACTATCACTTGTAAGTGGGATATCACTCCATATTTTTTCAGCATTAAGTGGCTTATCAATACAGACTCTCAAAGAAGAGCTTCAGATTTTGTTGCCTACCCTGAAAACCTTCACTTGGAAACATGTGCTGTTTATCAGTCTGCAGCAGAGCTACATGTGCAAATATATGTTTTCTGTCATGATAGTATCAATTGAAACATCTCATAATACTTTTGCTGGCAATATGTTCCTATAAAATCATTATGGACCCTGTGCATATTTGGGTAGGTCTGTGATCTGTTAGGTATTAGAAGTAATCATTAGGGTTGTTGGCTTCTGTGAGCAGTTACAGAAGGAGATGCTGGTGATGCTGATATTCAAGAGTTAGGCCATAGCAGCCACTGCAACTGCTTTCTGCTCTCCTCATCCCAGAGAGAAATTACTGAACGTCACAGGATCAGGAGCAGGTTTCTTCATTGCAAAAGCAAAGGAAAGATCCTTCCTGTTACAGTTGGTGAGGCATTGGCAGTCACACAACCACCAACCAGAGCCAAATCTCATCTCTTGCTAGGCAGCGAGGTACCACGGATCCTCCTCTCTTTTCCCTCAAACAGATGGTGGTAACTTTTCCTTCTCTCCTTTTCCCTTTGATCCCGGCTGCCTTGGGTGGGTTTCTCTGCATATGACCTCTGCATTGTCCATACTGTGCCAAATTCACTAAAACTGCAGGCAGAAAAGCAAAGAGCTGCCCAAACAGCCAAAAGAGATGGCAGGATCCAGAGCCAGCCCCTCCTGCACAGGAGATGAACATCAAGGGCATCAGGGGCTGGGGAGCCAGCCTTGCACTGCATTTGTCAGCCAGAACAGGGCTTTAAATACCCCAGAGAGCTTCACTGATACAATTTCTGATAGAAAGCCAGCTACAATTTCACTGGAATGAGTGTTATATATATACGTGCTGCAGTCCCATAGCTGTGAAAATCGTTCCTATGCAACTGTGCTCTGGCATTCCATCTAGCTTTTAATGGTGCTTCTACCCTTTTCACTGCAAGGACAACCTAAAACCTGTAACACTGCCTGCAAACTGAGAGAGCAGCACTGCCAGGAGCTGCAGGAAGCCCCCAGGCTGCAAGGCTGGGTGTGTTCCACGCTCCTCCCTGGGAGGAGTCACCCTCGAGGGTGCCCTCAAGCTCAGCCAGGAGCATGACGTGCTTTCCCATCTTTCCCAGCCTTGTACAAAGCCTAATCCATTTCTCAATTTCTAGTTTAAGTGAATTTGGAATAATTAAGTTGAATGTCCCAAGTCAATGAGCCTGAGGCCCTGTTTCAGTGCTGTGCCCAAGCACAGGTATGGAATTATTCCTGTTCAGAATATCATATCCTTGAATGTGCTTTGCCACAAAGATCAGGAGCAGCCAAAAGCATGGGATGGAAAACTCTCTTGCCTTGAGGTTATTGCAGCAGTTCTGCCACCTGAAGAACAGGAAAAATTAATTCCTAAAGATTACTGTGAGCTTCCCACTTTCCCAGCATATGTGAGGAACATAGGGACAACATTGGCAAGCCCAAATCTGAAAGTCAGGGAGATGGACTTCCAAGAGCAGGTACACATTCTTCCCTTTCAAGGCAAGGGGGTCTTCAGATGGGTGCAGAGGATGAGTCCTCACACTCCCTACTGTTCCTTCAGGAGGAAAAGGGAAGAGAAGCTTCCCACTGCTCTAGAAAAACATCAATTTACTGGACTCCTCTGTCACCCATTGGAAAGAGGAAAGAATTTTTTGCCTAGCACACCTGACTGTAGAACTTATAATCCTTTTAAGCCTAAATATGAAAACATGATGTTAATGTTCAAAGCAAAACTACTTAGCAACAAATTCTTTGTCATCAGCTCCTTACTGATGAGCCCTGGACCCAAAAGTATTCATGGGAATCCTTCTATTGCGACATTTTCAATAGAAATACTTTGTATTTGACTTGAATGGAAGCAGACATCATCCTTTCCATCCAACACAGCAAACAGGCCAAGAATACATCAATCACACCAAGAACATGGTCAAAAGGTTGGCTGTTTCTTTCTAAAATTACTTAAACTCATCACTAGCAAGGATGTGGAAATGAAATGTTCTGTTATCACAAACATCAGAGCATCAGAAGGCAATACAAAATTAGCATGCAGCAAATATTCCAGTATGGCTTTCCAGGCCCATTTACAGTGAGATTGGAGATGATACCAAACAGGCTGTGAGCCCAAGCATTTGTACATGTGTTCAAGCAGTTAAGAAACAAATAATCTGACTATATATTCTTTGCTGATTCCAGACAAGCCCTCTAGGCTTGTGTTGACCTTGCTGCATACCTAACATTATGCACATTCTTAACTTCTACTATTGCAATAATTCCTAAAAGATGAGGTATTTCTGTGAGTATTTGCAGGACTGGATCCTAACTCTGAGCTGGTATTCGCAAAGATACTCAGGAAAATTAATCCAAATTAACTAAGGGCTTAATTTAAAGCAGATTAGTTAAAGTGCATTTAACCCTGTAAAGACCTTTCAAAATTAAAGTAGTCTTAATTCAGCTTTGTATAGAGCTTAATCCATTTTTCAATTTCTAATTTAAGTGAATTTGGACTAATTAAGTTGAATGTCCTATGTAAATGAGCCTGAGGCCCTAATTCAGTACTGTGTCCATGGACAGGTATAAAACCATTCCTTGAAATCATATCCAGCTGTTTTCAGTAAAGTGCATACTTAAATATATTCCTGAATCATACTCTTAACTGCTTTATATTCTTAAATCATTTGAGAATTATAGTTTGATGGTAAGGAAAAATCATAGCCCAAAGGGCCAAAAGGCAGATAAATATTTTTAATTTACTGTCCTCCAGATGATACCAATTTCTTCAGTGTGTGTACAAGCAATCTTCAATCATTGTTTTCTGTAGGAAATCTCTGATTGACACAGAATTAATGACTGGTTCTTCAGGCTGGAATTATTTTTTTTCCTTAAAAGGGGAAAGGAAGATTAATCCTTCATTTTCTGGAAAGATTTCATAAAGGGTGTTGTTTTCTCAACCCAGACTGGTAAAGCACCATATCCATTCCCAAAGGAAAAGATGAATTTCAGTAATTGTATTTATCTAGGATTTTACATCTCAGATTTTGCAACCCTTTTTTCAAAGCTCCCTTTACTTGGAAGTGTTTGAATCTAAATTATTTTCTTGATAGATATACAGCAAGAAAGTGAAAAAAAAAAACCCAACATAAAAATCTTAATAACAAGGTCTGAATAAGCACCAAAGTTTAAATATTCAATGTCAGATACATTTGTGCTCAACTATTTTACAGAAGAGAGGTAAAATTTTGTGGTAGTATTCCTGCTAGCAGTGTAGCAGCAAAAGCATGCTAAGAGGCAAGTTGCCTCTTAAATAAAATTTGCCAACTAAATTAGGCACTGAGCCAGGAAGGCTGCTCAGAGAGTCATGGAGCCTAGGCAGACTTCCCACGTCTGCTTACTCAGAGTGGATTGCAGAAGTCAACTCATACATGATACAGCTCAACTCTTGATCCTTCCAACTTCCAAACACAAATTCCTCCAGCTTCCCCAGGCACTTGAAGAGTCCTGTTCAACAGAGCACAGGACACCAAACCCCAGGATGCTAAAGACCTGAGGCGTATGATGTGTAGCTAACATGTATTGTAACAGAGAGAACCAATAGTTGTATTTCCATGCAGCTGAGTCCAAGTGAACTCAGCTCTCAGCCAGGCAGGACCATTTCTGAACAGAAGCTGGCAGAGATGCTTACTCAGCTTACTCAGACACCTTCACGCGACCTTCCCGTACCTGAATGGATATTGTGGGTGGTGGCAGACTGAATACGTGACCCACAGCTCACTGAATGCCAGGATGCTGTTAGGAGTGATGCCCACAACAAAACTGAGATTTGAGAGCTCTATACATCAGTTTCACCACGTCTCTGTATTTTGGTTAGTCTTCCTCAAGGATGATGAGTTCTTCCCCAAGAGAGAGGAAGAACTTCATCTTTTTTTAACTCATGCAGTGTAAGAGGGACAATTTCACCCTCTGTAGGTCCTTCAAGCATGTTTATCAACATCTTAAATGAGCACTGTGCTTCTGTGTGAGATTGTGCTTCTATCCTTTTCACTGCAAGGACAACCTAAAACCTGCAACCTGTAAAGAAAGAGGAAGAGCAGGAATTGAGAAGAGATTCAAGGGCAATTATTGCCATCCTGCTCAATGACTACCTAACTCCTGATGCCAGGAACAGCGACTTGTTTGTCCTTCCTTTCTGTTACTGCCTTTCACTACATTACTTTTCTACTGTCTGGTGAAGTTACTACCATCACATCTCCCCCCTTAATAAAAAAGTGAAAAGACATTCACAAGAATATAGACATGGTTGCCGAGTTGTGAACGGGCCATCAGCAGCATAATGTGCAGGGGACACTGCTTGTAAATGGGGCTTCTTTGTAATTCCACTATCATCGTTTCCACAATTTCCACGGCTCGCTTTTAGTCGAAGAGACGTTTCCTCACACTGAGACAAAAGAGCTTTTGAGATGTGTTTGAAGGCTGTTAGCCACCACCACATGCCAGCCATCCTCTCCTTGTGCTCTGTAGCTGCTCCACATCAAGCACCCAGTGGTCTCTGCACTTCCCGCTGCCTCCTCTTGAACCAAAAGCTTTTGCTATTCTCCAGTTTGCAGATGTGGTGCAGATGAGGAGCAGTGCCTGGCTGAGGTGTGCTCAGGAGCAGAATCGCTCCAGACACAGAAAAGCAGCTTCTCTCGGGCACACATTGGGCTGGCAGCGTTTAACTGGCGTCCAGATAACAAGGACATCCACTTCCCTGCAAAACACGCTCAGAACCTGCAGCCTGAAATGGACTTGATAGCCTTTAAATTCTGTTTTACTGTGCTGGCTTCCAGAGATGGCTGGGAGCCGATGTGGCAGCTCATTAACACTCAGTTAACACTTCCCTACATAGCACAGCGCTGACTTTTACATTCTCCTGTTTTCCGGAGAGCAGTGCGTGGGCAATTAAAGGAGGGGTAATAGCTTAAGAGATACAAAATATTATGAACAAATCAAATTTTAAAACACTGAAAACAAAAATCCACAATGCCCTGAAAACACAATTTGTGATTATGGAATCCAGGAGAAGCATTATTTTTACCTCTCCAAGTTTCCAATGCGAGTGGTTTCTGAGAGTCGCAGCTTCAGGTATCAGAGACAGACATCTACACAGGAGCAGTTCATTATCTGAGGAAGCAACACTCTAAATCAGCTTCTGTTTTCAACCTTACAGCAGCATCTGTTTTATTTAAAATGCCTATAGCTCGCTTTTAACTCTTAGGATGAAAAGCAGGGAGAGTGCAACTCAAACTTTGTCTGATGCTGTATCCTTCAGCTCTGGAAGGCAGAATGATCTCTTCTTGCAAATAAATCAGTAAAAGAGGAAGTGAAAATGTCAGACTGCATTTGATTGCCAGAAAGTCAATTCTTTCCCACAAGAAAAGAGAGTAAACTCCATGTGAAAAGGGGATCCTGTCTACAAGTTGCCTCAGACAACACAGTGAGAGGGTGCAGGAGCTTAATAGGAGATTATCAGCCCACCCCACTGCAATGTCTGATGAGTGGGTTTGTGCTGAAATCCCACTTAGGCTGCTCCCAATCCCTGTGAAACCCAGCCCAGCATCCTTCCAGATTCCAGGAGGGATTGGCAAACACCCACCTGCCAGCCGAGGGGGAGGAGGGCGTGCTGAAGGTGGCCAGTGGATGCACTGACAGCCTGCCCAGCTCCCCATGGACACCCAACTCCCCCTGCCTCAATGGCTTCTATCCTCTGGGCTCTCCTGGAATGCTCGGCAGGAACAAAAAGTGCCTCTCCCTGCACAGGACTTCAGTGGGCAGCACTTCCCTTCTTCCCCCACGGATCAGGCTGCCAGGAGAGACCCACGCTTTTTGACAGGCAGAGGTACCCCTTGCACTCCCCAGCTCTGCAGGAGCTCCTGAGCCTTTTAAAGCTCCTTTTCCTACTAATCCAGGCACCAGTGTCCTGTGGGAGAAAGGGCAGCAGAGCTGCACTCCTGCAAAGCTCCACCTGGTCCAACCAGCCCCACTGGAAACCACTGTGGGTGTCTCTGTGTGCTCCTGTGGTATGCCAAGTAAACTCACACAGCACATTTACAAAGAGGGGTTTTCAGCTCTGCCAGAGATGTCCAGGCACAGGCTGAGCCATTAGGCAGAGTTCAGCTGGATGAATGGCAGTGCACAGACCCCGGCATGTTACACATGGAAGATGTTGGGCAGCAGCTGAAGAAGCAGCTCCGGGCCTCTGCAGGAGCTTCTCTCATGGTGAAGAACCAGTCCCACCCATGGCAGCTAAAAACACTGAGCTTTATTTTGGAAATGTGATTGCCAACAGATAAAAAGCAGTAGAAGAAGCAGTGAAACAGCATATATTCAGAAATAAACCTCTTTTTGGCTACAGTGCCCAAGAGGAGTGCCACAAAATCCTCTTTAGTGTGGCACAGATGGGACAAAGGCAAGCCTGATGCAGCCTGGGGTTTTATTCCTATTTGAAAAGGAAGCAGCTAAAGCGTAAAGACTTTTTAAATTACCTCTGCTCTTCCCTTTTCCTTTCTGTCCAGTTAGCCCTTAAAACACTCAGCTGCAGTCATCTTTCTAGTTGATCAGTCGGTGTTGGATCTCCTGGACATTTCCTTCCCAGGTATTTGATAAACTGTAATTCATCACAATACCATCTTTGGGATTATTTTTTCAGATCCACCACTAATTTGGTGAGGTATATATTGAAACACTGATTTAAAGTATAGATCTTTATATAAGTTAAAATTTTGACATCTCCATATTCTAAATTCTTCTGTATTTCTTATCTATTTTATCTTCTGGACACTGGACACCCAAGTTTCCAGAAAGCAGAAAAAGCATTTTATTTTCCCCAAGCCATAGAAAAAGCAAAGCGAACTCACTGAATATTTTACATGAAAAATTCAACTTTGCACATCCTTTTACAATCCAGAGCACCTCAGATCCAAAATACAAAATATTTACATGCCCTTAAGTTGGCCTAATTTGACTCTTTGTTACAGCAAAATAAAAAGTCCAGCTTGCCACAGGAAGCA
>NW_005054374.1:2778551-2801136 GCF_000277835.1 Geospiza fortis
TTTCTCAAAATCAGCCAGCCTTATTTTGAGAAAAGGCTATCTTATCTGAAACCTCATCATCCCTGTCTCCCTCTCACAAAAAAACCCCCAAAAAACCCAAAAAAAACCCTCAAAAATTAGAATCAACTTAGGTTAAGTGGAATGGAAAATCACAACTTCAACAATTAAAGTTTGGCAAAAGGTCTGAAAAAAAAGGTTATAATGGGAAGCATCAGGTGAGTTTAAGTGAAAAAATTACTACCTGCTTCACCTGTAGTGTCTTCATTATTAGGACCTTGGATATTACCTTGGTAGTTGCTCAGATTAATATTCCTACATTAATCTCTTTTGGTGATATTGAAAAAATGCCTGTGAACTAATAGGAACTCAGCACATGGGAGGATCAGATTTGATAAAAATGAAGTGTTTTTTCTGGGTCTTTGGCACGTAGCTACACGCATAAGAAGCAGAAAATAGGACAAAACCGTCAAAGTAATATGAAAACACGTGATGGTGGTTTATTAAAAGACTTACAGCTGAAGAATATGAATGCCCCCTTTTTTGCCTCTATATGTGATGCACCATCCTATCTCACATAGCTCTTTGAAGGCAGAGGATCCAGAAGTACCAGCTGAATTCTCAAACCAAAAAGCCAATGAACTGGAATATTCCCTTCAAAAGGGATGATGTGGTTTTATTGAAACCACTCTCCAAGTGGCTGGCTCTCAGAGAGTGGTGGGAGAGCCAGCCATCTCTTGGAACAGATTTGGCATAAATGAGGAATAATCCAAGGCAGCATCCATGCCAAGCCCCTTGTCATTCCTCGATGGCACTGCTGGGATGTTTGGTCTCTGGACCCTGACTCCAGCAGCACAGGCTTCCCCTGGCCAGCAGCTTCACTCCAGCTCACTGAAAATAAGGAATCAAGAGCAGCACAACTGGGATTTTCAAGAAGGAGCCTGGTGGGGCTGAATGAAAGGGAGCCTGAGCTGCAGGGAGGAGATTACAAGGCAGCACTGCCAACTAATGCTGCTGGAAACAAGGCTTGTGATAGCATCTCCTCTGCTGGGAATGAGTAGGAATGCCAGCCAAGCTTGCATTCCAGTAGACTGCAGGGTTATTTGAGCAAAAAAGACACCAGATAGCCTGAATGAAAGATCTTGCTCTTGCCAGTCTGCCTGATGTAGGTGAGCTGCTATATTTACAGATGCATTGGTTTACAGAAACACAAAATGTAACTGCAAAAGCACCAACAGGCTTACCCAGTGTAAATAAACACATTGTGCTTACAAACTAGTGGGTTTCTTTAGAATGCAGTACAGGGGCTCAAGACCTTACAGAACAAAAGAAAACAGAGTACACAAGGAACTGTGATGTTTGTTTCACTACACAGTATATACATAACATAAACTTTGCATCCAAATTTACAAATAAGTCTTTATTCCTTTCCATCTGCAAATTGCCAAGTTGAACATCAACAATTGGTTTAGTTTCAGAGAAAGTGGCACAGAAGAGACCGAATTATTTGCAAAATAAAATGAATTGTTGATGATCCTGTCCTCATCATTTGATAAAAGGATATTTCACTGAGGTTCAGCATGCAGAGTACCAGCATGGCCCCTCCTGTGATCTCGCTCAGGGAAAGGTCAGCTAGCCAGAGAAATCATATTTACTTTTGGAGCATTCAGCTAACGTAAGCTGCCAGCTGGGAAAAAAGTGTCCAATGACTCAGAGGGAAATGCTTCTACACCCCCAACATGAATGGAAGCTATGAAGGGTTAACAATGAGAAATGGTGGAAGATGGTTCAATCAACAGATCTGTGCCCACTGTTCCCAAAAGAAAGCGCTGACATTCCCAAAGTAGGGAGGATTCTCCAAAGCATTTAAAGCCATTCTCTGTTTCACAGATGAAAAGGTGCATACACATCCATGTTACCATGGAGAAAATGACATCTTTCCTCTCCCCTACTTGTGCATTTCAGGCTTTGAACTTTAGATTAATACAGGTCATTTTTTGCCTTTAGCTACCCTTCACCACAACACAGATGGTCCTGAAACTGTAAAGTTAAGCCATTTACTAATGGACCCATAGGGTTAGATTCAAACCCCAAACATTACACAAAAACTTTCAAACCTTTGGTACGTTTAAACCTGGCATTGCATTTGCACAGAACCTATTTTTCTAACATGTTGGATCAAATTCTGAAGCCTGACCACTTGGGTCAGACTCTGATAGCTTTCACAAGAAGCAGCATTTTTTTTCTTCCTCTAAGAGCCAAAAATTAATAGATTTTGTATGAAGACAGGAATGGGACTCTTTCTAGCATTTAAAAATCTGGATTCAAATCCATATTTTACAGGTTGGGTCTAGCCCACAATCCAACTCATTTGGCAACATTTTCTCTTCTAATTGAGATATCGAGTTCAACACGAATGAAATACTTCCACAGTTAAAGATGACACTAAAAAGCTTTTTTTTCTAACATTTAACTGAAATTAATTTTAAAGCAGTAAAAATCTGATTATAGAATGATGTCACATGCATGGACCAACTTCATTCTAACATTAGGCTAAGTCAAATGAACAAAGGTAATGAAGGTGAGGAGAGTAGCAGTGTTTTTAGCTGAAATCAGTACTTTCAGCACTTATGTTAAAACAGGTAATAATCTCCTAATCTTTATTTTGATAATTGGCTTATTTCTATATACACATTAGCAGAAGGACTTCAATTAATTAACAAAATGAAAAGGGGGATCTAAAAATTCTAAAAAAGGGGGATTTGAAAATTCAAACATCATTGGTCCTTACACTGTTCTCTTTAATATTAAGTTTTGCTTTTGGATACTGAACATAACTTCACCACCACATACATTGCTCATGCCCTGAGTGTTAATCTGACTGGTGCTCTCTGTGGGTTTCAAAAAACTGAGAACTCTTCAAGTGTAGAAGCAGTACAGAACAGAGACTGTGCAAAAATGGTATTTTCTTGTTCCTCATGCTCCAAACCATCACACTGTGATCCCACAGCTGCTCCCACGGACCTCTTGGAGACCACCATGAATGAGTCCCTGCCCCATTGCTCATGGAAGCCAGGACTCAGGCAGGGCTCAGGGAGGGAGGGGAGATTCCATATCTGCCCTCCACACTTAGCCAAGGCAGTGCCAGGAAACTCAGAGCCAGAATTCAGGACCTGACCTTGGTTCAGATGTATTTGTCTTTACAGATGAGAGCAGTTGCTCACCACCACACCTCAAAACACCTGAAAAAACCCTGAAAAGGAGTTAACTCCTATCCCAAGTCCTGCTTTATCAACAACATTTTCTGTTAACATCATTGGAGAAAAAAAGATCTCATGGGTCATTGAATTTGAGGTTCTTTATCATAGAAACTACATCACAAAATCTCTTCCATAAAATTACCAAGCATAGTCTAATATTAAACAAAATTGTTTGCCACCACCACTCTTCCTGGGACACTTTTCCAGAACCTCCCAACTGGGATAACTGGAAACTTACTTCTATTTTCTATCTTTAATTAATATGCCCCTGGGGATTTTTACTATGAGCAATGATAAGCAAGCCAAAAAGAGCTTAGTGTAATTCTTGAAACATGAGCAAGGAAAGTCATTAGGAGAAGGTACCTCTTGGGAAGCAAGTTAGAAATTGAAGGTATAAGAGGAAATAAGCATCCATTGTTCTTATATTCACCCCAGACAGGTGTTAATTGAATTTCCTGGACCTACATAAACTTTTATCTGGTTTGCTTTTATTATGAGAAACATGGTGTTATTATTTAGAACCAGGGGAAGTTGTAGCTTAACTCTCTTCTCACTGCCTAGACAAGAACATGCACTTCAGATTTATGGATATCAAAGAACTGAATGATCTTTGTGGAGATTGTAACAGAAAATTTTAGGTATATTCTCGTCTATAAAGTGTTCTAATTTAATTTATTTATAATAGAAAGTGGTATATGTAGTCATTGGTGAAATTTGCCATTTTCCAGCCAATTCTAGTTGCAAGAGGGAAAGGATATAAAAACTTGAATTTAAGTTTAATTTCTGAGTTTACAAATGACTCAGCCTGCATTCACACACCAGTCCCTTATCCTCTTACTGTCTCCATTTCCTCATCTTTAAAATATGGGTAATAATACTTCTGTATCCCTGGAGTGTTTCTTAGGCTTAATTAATTCAATGCTTTACAAAGTGCTTTCTGATACAGAGATGGGAGTGCTACACATATCCAGAGGATTCTATTTGAGACTATTTGTAAATAAATAAGTCTGTGCTTTCTAGGTCTCATTTTTAATTCAGAATAAGACTGACCTGGCTGCAAGTGATTTTCTCCCATAGAAAAGCCATCTATGAAAGCCAGGTCTGTGGCCAGCGTTTTCTCCCAGGCCAGTAGCCCTCCCTTGCCTGGGGACTGTGAGAATGTGGCTGCAGGCCAGATCCCTGGTGCACAGAGGGAGGGAATTAGAGCACCAGGCCCCTGGCCAGCGCTTGCCCACCAGAGCTGCACTTTTCTCATGGAAAGCTAACAGGAAAGTGCAGGCACAGGGGTCCTGCTCCATGGAGTGCTCTGCAGCTGTCCTGCTAGGAAAGGTTTGGGACATGGGGCAGAGAGCTCTGCAAGAGCTCAGGGGCCCCTTGGACCTCGAAGGAAGGGGAAGCAGAGGTCAGAAATTCTGGCTGGTCCTGTGCTTCATTAGGTCTATAGCTCCCCAAGTCAGATTGCCTAAGGCAGAACACCATTTTTGGAGCTGACACTCCACTGATGGGAGGCCCAAGATGGGATCAAGGATTTTCATCTGGAGTTTAAATGTTTCTATGGATTCATCTGCAAATGTATGTGGAGTGGGGAGGAATGATTTCCCCATTTATTCCTCATCAGGAAGGGTCTGTTACTCTCTACAGTGGAATTAACCAGGGCAACTAGGATGCTTTTCCTGCGATAAATCTGTTAAAGCTGATTTTGTTCCTACAGATGAAAATCTCTCAGAAGGTGTCTGCTAGCTAGCCATAATGTTTGTTTAAAATGAAAGAATGGCTTGTCCCAGAAAAGTGTGGTCAAGCAATTAAGCAGCAAGTTCAGATTTGGGAAGGCCAGGATCCATTCCTTATCCTACCACAGGCACAAGAGCCGTACTTGTATTATCTGCAGAACTCCTCCTTGGGAATGCTAAGTGCCTCACACTATTTTAAGTCACCCCATCTTTGTGTCTCAATATCCCATGTGCAAAATGGGAGACAATAGCAAAGAAGTCTCACAGGGACTGTGAGATGATGAGATGCTAAAGAAAGAGAGGCCATATGTGTTCCTAAAATAAATAACAGCATGGATAGGGCTATTTTGGGACAATAGAGCTGTGCTAGCTTTGCATGCAACTGCCTCCACCACAGCAGATATGAAATCACAGACTCATAGAATGGTTTGGGTTGGAAAGTACCTTTAAAGGTAATCCAACCCCTCTTCAACTAGCAGAGACAGGAGTTTTATCTATAGGAATTTAACCCCCCCGGGTATTCGCATATATTCTATTCTATTCTATTCTATTCTATTCTATTCTATTCTATTCTATTCTATTCTATTCTATTTCTAAGGTAAATGATTTGAGGATTTAGACTGCTCAGGTGATAACATTCAGGAATTCTGGCAGGTGCTGAACTCCACTTTTCACTGGCACAGATAATGCTGTGAGCTAGTGCCAGGTAACTCAAGAGTTATGGAATTATCAAGCTGGTTCTTCCAAGGGTGATGTCCAGGGAAGGGAGCAGTGGTTTGGTGACTGCCTGGGGTGCCTGCTGTCCCCTGGCTGCCCACACAGACAGGGACAGTGAGGTGAACACCAATGCCATGTGCAGGAGTGATGCACTGGTAACACTGCCTCTTTTCAGTAAGTTTCTGGCTGAGGCTCTAAATATCAGACTTAATCACCTAAAGTGCCTTGTGGTGGCTTATGCCCTTCTGCAGGTCTAACTTTTTATGCCCACCTTGGAACAATAAAAGATAAAAGCTTTGAAATATAGAGCTGTAAAATAAAGAGCACGTGGGGCACACACATAGCTTATGACTTTTTGCCTCCATTAAGGTCTCACAAACTTGTTTTCCCTTGTCATGTACAGCCATGCCCCAGACTGCAAACATAAAGTGGCTGGGAGAAAAGAGGACACCAGAGAGGATCACTGGAACTTACAAACAGACTTTCAGCAACTGGAGAGGAGAGCAGGTCACAAGGTTTGCTAAATGTATGTCTGGCATCCAGGTACCTCATCCCCCAGAAATAGTTTAGGTATTTGTTTACATATGGACCTAGCAATTTGGCTTGTGTTCAACAGAGAGATTCAAATCTGATTTGATCAAATAACCCAGAGTTCCACCTTATAAACTGGTCTTTCATATGTGTGTAATAACATATACTCATATGATACATTTCTTATTGTTGTTTAAATTAGAAAAGTCAGGGATGCTCATTGCCTTTGAAATTCCTGAACAGATGCAGAAGTTAAAGGACTGCGAAAAATTAATGTTGAAAATTAGCCATACTTCCCCAAACCTCAAAAATACTCACATTTGTGTTAAACTGCTTAACATATCCTAATTTATTTGCTCTTATTTATGGATACTTCCCAGGTTTCTTTGCCAGAAAATAAAGTATGTTAAGTATGTGTACATGCAAGATAAATTATTAGAATTGCTACAATTGTAATTTTCACTCATGGCTCAACTCTGAAAGGTGCTGAGCACCACAGCCAGATGCACTTGAAGACAAGAGAATTAATGTGCTCACAGAGACCTGTGTAATACACATTAAATACAGAAATAATTGGAACAATTCACTATATTGGGCATAACTGTAAGGTTTTGGCAGGAGAAGAGGCTGCAGGGTGGGGAGGAGGGGTTGCCCTGTGCTGGACAGGGACATTTCCAGCTGCATTTGCAACAGCCAGCAGGGACCCACTGATGCCCCAAGAGCACACCAGAGAGAGGAGCATATGGGCCTCTGCAAAAACATATTTAAGAAAGGTGTTAGTCACTAAATGAGAAGAGATGAGATGCCAGAGAAAGAGAGATGCCAGAGCTGGCATGGAACAAGCAGGGGCAAGAGAGACACCAGAAAATGGAGAAACAAGAGGAGACTGATCCACAGCAAAGCAGGGGCAGAGGAAAAGGAAAGGCTGGAGCAGGGGTGAGGAGTCTCAGGAGCAGGCACAGCGCTGTGGGGACTGTGGCCCATTGAGGAACCTCAATGGAAGGTTCTTCCCTATTTGAGTAGGAACAAGGAGCAGTGAAAGAAAAGGAAAAAACACACAGTGACCACCTTCTTCTGTGATGTCCAATGATGTCCATTGTCTCATCAGGGAGCTGAAGTGGGGTGTGCAGTGAGGGGACTGGAGATGGGGCAGGGAAGAGAGCTTTGACAGAGGGAAGTGGTATTATCTCCTAGTTTAAATCTTGTTTATTTCTCAATACCTTTAAAAGTATTGATATACCTCGATAACTTGTTTATTTCTCGATAACTTTAAAAGTTTACATCAATTGCAATAAAATAAATTCTGTGAAACTGCCCAACACAACTCATTTTTTCCCCCACAACACTTGGTTAACAAAAGAATCAACTGAAACCCTTATTCCAAACCTGAAACAACCACCTACAGTTCAGGAAAAATGAAAACCTTTCCCCTCATCTGTCTTTCTTCACATTTTCACCATATTTACCCCAGATCCAAATAAGTCTACATTTTATGAATTGGACAATGCCCAATAACTATGGGAATTAAAAGATAATAATGTGCTAAAACACTGACTGCCAGATCTAGACAGACACAAGGGACAAGAAGAAATGTTTTTTCCTGACTATCCAGCTGCTTTGAATTCAGCTGAAACACAGTCTCTCTCTGAGAAACCCAGAGAAAATGGCTCACAGTGAGCAAAGCTGACCTGCCTGCTCACTTGGGAGGGACTCAGCCAACCCAGGACATGGAAGAAGTGACATGAGCATTCCGAGGAGGAGGCCAGGCTTTCCCTGTTCCAAGACATGTTAGGCCCAGGAGAAGGGATGGGATGGGATGCTAGTAAGCCTGGGCTGATTCTCGGATGATGCTGGCCCTTGCCCAGCCTCTCTCATCACAGAGTGCTTGACCTTGTGAGAACTGGACAGGGTCTGGAGCCAGTTAAGTGCCAAGAGAGCAGAGTTTCTCCATCTCCAATTTAATTTCCCTTGGCGTGTTGAGAGCTCCCCACTGCCAGACTGACCAGCCCAAAAGGAATGAGGAGCTTGAGAATGAGCCCTGACTGTTGTTCAGCACTCACAAGAGCCAAACAGATCATGGAGTTTCCCCCTTTTTCCATCCTAAATGCAGCAGTACTGCAAATGCTGAAGTTAGAGCAAACTCAGATTTTAAGTGCAGTTCCAGCAACTCTTCCCCATTTCTACCAAACAGGCTCAAACTTCAATATTTTGTGGTCCTGGAAAGGGCCAGGAACTTTGCAGAAAGCTCATATGGATGATTTATGGGCAAAACATTGCTAATTCACCAAGGGTGTTTAATTTTAAAGTATGACTGCCTTTTCAGTCACTCCACAGAGCTTCAGCTAGAACAAGGGCTTGGATTAGAACTTTAGGGGATGTATAATCAACAGTCCACAAGGCTGAGGTATGCAGACACTATTTATCTCAATGAAACTCTTTCCACATTATGATGACCTGAATTTAATTACATCACCTTCATCCATCAGCTGACAGGCAGTTGCAGTCTCTCCAGTCTTAGATTGTCTCTCAGATCATTGAACTCACAGCATAACCAAGAAGACATCCACCCTTAAATCATCTTCCTGAAAGCATGGAAACACATAAGTTCTTTTAGGAAAGAAAATATATTTTTTTTCTTTAGTAGAGCTTCTCTGTTAGGCATGTTGAGTCTGGTATAACCATGTCCTGTAAAACTTAACTAGCTTATTTGTTTTGTGCAAAGTAGCACAACACAGCTGCTCTTTATGGACTGGAACTTTTACCTGGCACTGAAATGATCCTTGGCTTCATTTTATACAGCTATGGAAAACCTCAACCTGTGATTATTTTGTTAGCTTTAAAAATGACTTTTGTTTTCACTTGCCTTTAGTATTCTCTAATTGTGTTAGGGAGTTAGCTGCATAATTTCCCTGTGTTGATTTGGAAACTAATCTTTCTGCCATAAGATCCATGTGTGTGTTTGTAGCACAGAAAGTTTCAGTCTGTGATTCAAAAGCTGCCATTCAATTAGACATGGACATTTCAACTTCAGCTTGGCAAAAACACTGCAGTGATTTCCCAACACCGCAGATGCTTTATCTGTACACAAACCCTCCAGATGCTCATGCTGTCACATACATGCTGTTGAAGGCTGTCCAACAATGCTCCAAGATCCTAAAAGCATTTACAAAATCAAGCTCAACTGCACTCAACAAATCACCAAAATATGAAGAGAGCGCAGACACTGCAATGAAAGCATCGACCACAATGGGCAGGCACCAGCAGGAGCTGAGCACCTCTGCAAGATTAACTCAGGATGCAAAGGGATCTCCAGAAGTCCCAGTTGTTTTGTTCTTCATCTTGACAACTGATCCATCATTTTTTAAACGACAAGCAAGAGCAGGTTCAAACCTTTAGGGCCTGACTCAAAGCTCCCCCTGTAATGAGAAAAAAAATGCCATAGCTGCAGGGGTTGGTAGTGTCTGATGTATCTTTGAGAAAACATCGATTAAAATATTAAAACACAATCAATGGCCAAATTTCATATGTGACACTCTTTTCTAAATCTTTATTTTTCATCTTAGCTTTAATTTTGCTTCTAGCCCTCTCTATTAATTTGAGACTTTGCTGCTTGCATCTGTAACCTCAGAGAATCATCACTACACTCTGCTGCAAGGAGCATCTAGCACAGACAAGCCCCCAGCCTTGTCCAGATCCATCTCTGCTGCTCTTTGGCCCCTCAGAGAAAGACTGCAGCCTCACCTTGCAAGTGAAGAGGGAAAAAGTGCTTGCCATGATGATGACAGTTCAGAGAAAGAAAAAACATTTATTTAGGAAGAAAAAACACTTATGGTCTGAACCCATCCATAACAAATAGGCAATTCGTATTGGGACTTCTCTGACAAGAAAGTCACCTCCACCACAGGGATTTCCACTGCAGCAAGAGAAATAACTCCAAAGTCTCCCCATTGGTACTGGATTTCTGATAAAGTCATCTCCCAGTAGAGAACCGGAGCAGCTCATTCCCCACGCCACAGCAGCTAGAGGGAGAGCAGAATTTTCCCTCATTATTTTCCAAGTCCTGTTTCTGTCAGGGGAAAGGACTCTGGAGCATTGTCTGGCCAGCGGTAAAGGAGGGTGGGGCTTGCTGTGAAAAGGAAGTGATGAACAACCAAAATCAGTCAAATCATGTAAGAACAGGGCTTGGAGGAGTTTTGGGAATTATGAGGGGTTTATCCCAAAATTCCTTTCAATGTAATGTGCTGTGAGAGAAATATCTGATGGGAGCACCAGTTCAGCAAAACATTAAGTGGGTACTTAATGTAAAGTTAAATACAAAACAAAAATTAACCCCAGGCAAGTACAATCCACAAAATTCCCAAGAGTCTTTTCAGGTACTTCTTTGCATGAAGTTATTTCTAACTTGATCCAAGAAATCACCATACCAAATCTATTCTCATTTTTCTCTTCTAGGAGTAGGCCAAAATAATTATTTTTTCCCCTCAGAAAATTACATTGGTTAAAAAAAAAAGAAATATTCTCCACCCTCTTGCTTCTGAAGAAGATGTTGCGGTTACACCATGGACTTTCATAGATGCTCATAATTGTACAAGGGTTTTCCTTGATCAGAGTTTGGAAGAGAGAATGGTATATAGCAGTCAAATCCTAAATATAACCTACTGAAATCACTGGAGAGGGCCTGGCACTGCCATGGCTGAATTTGGTTGAGCTTCACATATGTGAGGGGCTTGTTTTAAAAGCACTAGAATGTCAAAAGGACAGAATTAGTACAGTGAGATATATTCTCAGTGTCTGAGAACGCCGTGTGCAGGTTCTGCAGTAATGAGTCTGATAAAATCTCTCAGGTTCATCTGTGCCATCCTGTACTCTTTAGCAGCACAGGGAAAATTATCTTCCAGACCAAGAGTAATAAATTTTGGATGTGAAAAATATTTAGCTCCCAGGACTGTAGCTATGCATGCAGATAAGAAGCAGAAATGAGAAGAATGTTAATCTGACCAGCCTCCTGTCAGCCCAGGGATGGGCTTTTCCTTGCTGAGGGTCAAAGACACCTTCTAGCCCCATTACCACTTTCCTTGCCTAAAAATTAAAAGAATCCCACAGCACAAAATTAGCCACAGGTCACAACCAGCCAACAGCAAATATCTCCCACCCTTACCCCAGGCAAAACTGCATAACCTAAAATTTCCACAGTGGAACACTATAGGTTCCAAAATGCCCCCCACTTTAACAAGCACTGTTCTGTTCATAGCTTTCTTTATGAAATGCAGAATGTAATGGCCTTCTGCAGACACAGAAAATAAAGGAAAAACAGCACTTAAAGATTTAACCACCATATGGACTTCAGAAAGAGGCAATTTTTTTTCTGGTCTTCCTGATGTAATTTCTTTATTTGCCTGATTTACAAAATAAAGCACTGCTCCCTCTTCCTTTCTACTTCACTAGGATGTTATGAAGACCATACACACAGTACACTGAATATGCAAAATAGTATTTAACTGATCATGCTTTCAACAATTAGAAAAACATGTTCCTTTAAATTCCATCTAGTTTTATTGGAAAATTATTTGCTTCAGAAAATTTGTTTCTGGCACTTTAAAACACACTGTATTGTGTGATAACTTGGGTTTATTCTCATCATTTATTGACTTGTTAAGCCATTTCATTTAGTGTTAATGATGCAAACCATCTTGTTTAATGCTTTGATGCTGCCCAACATATTATTGCTTTGGTCTGCAGAATAAGCCACTTTTAATACCTCTCCTTTAAAAAACATTATCATTATTTAATTTTTATTACATAAGTTTTACAAAAATGCCATCTCAGAACAAGTAATTTGCAGATTAACTAACACCACAACAGCTTTTAAAAATCACTGCAGTGTTCCAGAGCATTAACCTAAGACATCTTAGCAAGAATTTTATGAGCTCTTGTGTTTGGGACAAGTACCACGATTTATTCCCACTACAATGTCCCTTTCTAAGAGCCAGATTCAGAAGAGTGCCATGCAGTGCCACTGCAGCATCACTATGCTGGAATGTTGTGTTTATTGACTCAAGAATGTTCTTGGCAGAAGCCTTCCAGAGAAAGAGACAGTGTAGTTTTGGAGGCAACCTTTAATTGAACAAAGTTCCTTGTTCAATGTCAAGAGAAAGTGCTTTTTCTGATTCTTAGGCAAGGCTGACTGGCTGGGGTGAGCAGGAGCGAGAAGCTGAGATGCTTCAGGGAAATACTGCAAGGGTCTGATGATATTTCTACCCTATTTCTACTGGATGGAGCATTTCTTTAGGTTTCATTTATATTTCAAATGGTTTATAAAGAGGTGAATATTTTTAATGTGCTCCAAGTAAGGATGGTACAGAGATTCAAGAAAAAAAAAAGACACTGAATTTTGCAAATGTTCAACTGAGTCTCAGATCCAGGGTAAGTATACATAAAAATAGGAGTAAGGTCCCCAAAAAAGTAAGTTTCTATCAGCAAGGTTCTTGTTTTCCTAGGTCTTACTGTAGTTTTTTATTTTGTTTGGATTTGTTTGGTTTTTTAAGAAATAGAAAAAGGAAAATTTAATCAGAGATGTCAACATAAAGCATCTTTTACCCACACACCAAGTAGGTTGTATGGCTTTTCTGGTTGTTTTCTTTTATAATCCCTTCCCTCAGTATTCCAGGTTACAACATTTTCTTTTCCATTCCAATAGTTTCAGAAACCAAATTGTTTACTTCAATGCTCTATTCCTTCCTGCATGATTCTCAACTTCTGTCGTGCCATTATATGAAAGACATTTTTGTTTGACATTTCATAGAGCTTATGAGAACAATACATTTCATGCATCACCTTTGTATTTCATTTCAAGCCACTGAAAGGTAAACTCCATTCAACCCCACTGAGGTTATCTGTCTTATCCCAAGTCCATGCTGGTTTGGAGAGCCCTTTTACACAACTGCTCAGACAAAGCCCTGCATTTTCCACTGCTCAGGCTGTTTCCTCACCCACAGCTCAGAGCCCCTTTGAGCAGTTTCTTTCTTTCACTTTATGAACAGATTTTTTTTTTTAACACAGGGGACCCTTACAATGGTTGTTTTAAATCTGACAACAGCTCTCCAATAAGCCAATGACAGACAGAAAACCCTGAGATGGAAATCAGCTGAGCAAGTCTATAATCAGTTTGAGAGACCACTAGGGAAGGTACCCAAAGCAAGCACCAAAAACATACTTAGAGAAATTGTTAAATGAGACAAAGAAAAAGCCTTTCTGTAGCTTGCAACTGAAATGCTGCATCCTTCCAAAGGTGTATGCAGCTACAGTGTGGTTTCAATTCCACAAGGAAAGATGCAATGGGAAAAGGGTCATTTTCTCATGTGGTATATTGCCAAAAACATCCTCCTATCTCGCTGAAGTTCCCTCATTGGCCTTTACAGATGGTAACTATTATAATGCCATCCCTTCAGCTCTCAAGCACGTGATGTCCTCCCACAGCAAGTATCAGTAACAAATGAGACCCAGGAGACAGCACAACTGTGTGTGAGTGGAACTGGCACTGCCACTACAGAAAGTGTGATTAACAGGACAATGGTCAGTATGTTTGTATTTGGCTGTCTCATTTGGAAGTCTAATTTGAAGGGCATAGAGAAGAAAATCTGGCTCAAAGCCATGGATGCATCATCACTTAATTCAGGTATGAATCTGCACCAGTGCTGAGGCAGATCCACCTCCAGCCAGCAGCTCCTGCCTCGCTACATCAAAGCTCCTACAGCCACACCATGACCTGGCTCACAGAGCTGTCATCACCAAGCAGTGACTCTTCCAGCCTCAGCTTTCTTTCAGTAAGCTGAGAGGAGACCCACAGCCCATGCAATACAGAGGTTTGGGGGATAACCAAAGTCGTGGGAGAATACAGACGCCACCATCCCTCTCAAAAGCAAGACGCTCTCAGCTTAGCTCAGCAATCTTCACACTAATGGTTGCAACGATTACCTTCAAAATACAGAACATATCTAAAGCACCTGGACCCTTCAACAGGAGCTTCTATTGAGCTCAGGATGAAGATAACATAAAAGCTTAATGGCAACAAATTATATTTTAAGTCTTAACTACTCCATTGTTAACCGTTTTAGTAGAAACAGCAAGCTAAGGTGTTTATCTGCTGGCAGTGACTTCTCCCCTGGGTGAACTTCAATTAAATCTCTTCAACCATAGGGGGAAGAATGTAAAATTTAACTCTCTCTCTTTCTCACCACATCCTAAATCTTCTCAAACTGGAAGAAGAAGTGCATTTCCAGAAAGGCTGAGTAGTCACAACAGGATATTAGGTTTGTGGGGCTGCAAAACACAAAAGGTCACAGCAGAGAGGGCTCATTAACCAAAAGTGTAAAAGACCACCTTTGTCCTTCTCAGTTGGAGAAGTGATGAAGGCAAATTTCAGAAGCCAACTCCTAAACCTAATAGCTATGGAGAAAGAGTAAATTAGCTCTACCCTTCAGTGAAATGAAGCCAAAGCCCTGCCCTGCTGTCACAGCTGTGTTTGAGTACAGACACAGGTAGTTATTGCTGAGTTTCCGACCTGCTGGAGAGTCACTCCCCCACTCACTGTGTGACAAGTGGCTGGCAGGCCTACACCTACAGGCTCAAGCTGGGTTTTGATGTTAATATTAAGCAGTTGTGCCAGAGAAGGGATCATATTCTTGGTATTGCTCTTGCATCCAGAAAGGAGATAATGCTCCTGCTCTTCTTTTAACTTTTGGATGACTAAAGTACCAGCTCCAGTCTTTAAGAAGAATTAGGAACAGAGATACCTCAAGTGTTGTCAGCTAAAGTGTGCTAATCTCCTCACAGTGCAGCTTATGAGGTTTTGCAGATTGTCTGTAAGATGTAGCCTGGCACTACTGAAGGCAAGTTCCCTCATAATAAGCTAGTAAATTGTAGGAATTGCCTTCTTACCTCTTACAAAACCATGTAAGCTCAAAAAAGTGGGCTAGAATGATCTAAATTCTATGTTGATGTGGAAGGAAACAGCAAATTCCAGTTTCATCCCAGTTCCGACCAAAAATTAGTGGTTCCTTGTTTTGATGTTCCTCCCTTAACAGGAAGGGAGCACCCAAGATTTGTAGATGCTTGTGGTCGAATGAAATGATGTAAGTCAGAGGTTCTTGCAAAAGGTTACAAAGTCTTTTTAGCAAACCACACACTTGGCATGGAAATTGGTGTGTTAGTCCCAGACCTCCTAGTATAAGCAGTGGGTTTTGGATTAAGGGATAAGGTGAAAGGGAAGAGAGAAAGAGAGATGAATTAAAGAGGGAGAGAGAGAAAGAAAAGAGAGGACAAGAGATCACCAGTCCTTGCTCCAGTGTTGATCTAGCTGTGGTGTCCAGGGTCCTGGGATGCAGGTGCAGAGCAAGTGCACTGGGCTTTGAGGGGGATACCTATTCATAGGCAAGTTTTCTCTGCCCTGGAGAGAAGTTTATAGCTTTCCATGAAAATTAATTATTGCTGCCCATTCCTACAGACCTTTCTGGAAATGAGTCAGAGGCTTTGGGGTCTTCAGTGGTCTCGATCTCCCCTACAGTCCACAACTTCATTGCTGTGCTTGCACTGTGTTGGGCTTATCTCCAGGAGCCATAACAAGGAGTTTTGTCCAGAAAAGTGCTGCCCTACATCTGCAGGGCCCCTTCTCTAGCCACATCCTATTCTTTTTCACTGAGTTCTTGTCTGCTATTACCAACAACCCTTGGCTCCACAGCCATCTGGCTATCAGTGTTTGAGACATACACATTAGCCCTTTATCTTCTGGCTCAATTTCTATCACCCACTCCATGCATGCTCTTAGCCACTGTTTCCCAGAAAGGATGGTGTGGAAACCCAGGGCACCAGGAATGTTTCTCTGTCTGCTCTGGGGTGCCCTGACCCCCAGGGGAGCACTGACTTTGACCCTCATTCATGGAGAAAGCTTCCCACACTTCAAGATAGACTGGAATCCACAAAAGTGTGAAATAGATGATAGAGAGCAGTGCCGGTGTGTCACTTGGTGAGAAACTTAGGTTTTGGGATTTTTAGTATGTTGTGGATGGAAGCAAGATGGAGGGCACAGGGTGTGGTCCTGGGTTTCTTCTTCATGCTTCTCCTTCCTTCTTCTCCATGGGTTTGGGTGGCATTTTGTAATTGGGCAGAAAAGACCTCATTGCAGCTCTTTGGGATCAGTTATTGGGTTAAAAGGGAAAATCATCTAGGTGTCAGTTCTTAATTGGATAGTTTAGTCTTAAAAGACCTTGTAACAAGCAATAGTTGGCCATTTTGTGCCTTCTAATGAAAAGCTGCCAAACTCACAGTAGTGAGACTGTTTTACTGATAAGAAATAATAAAGGCACTTCAGACGGTAGTTCGTGTTCAGACCTGAGTCTGCCTTCAATCCAAACCCAGAGAAACTGACAGGGTGGCTAGTGGGATACGACGGGCATCTATGGAGGGGACAGTAGACGAATGCTCCCAAAAGCTGGAGTTTCCTTTAAGTTCCGGTCCCCGGACACGACACAGGCGCAGCGAGGCTGCAGCCGCAGCTCAGACCACGCGATGGTGCCAAAGCGCCCAGGTTTGGGATGCGCGTTCCCACCTGCCCGGGCGGCCGGGCCAGCCCCCTCCAAAATCACCGGGAAAAGGTGAAGGGAGAGGAACCACACGGATCGACTGCTATTGGTACGCATCACACACATGCGGACTTCTCTGCGCAGTTTCAGGAGTTCTTTCTCACACATTTCGTTCCTCATTAGCGCTACAATGTCAACATAGAGAAGCTGCGTACCTTTAATTATATCAATTACCCCTAAAACCACGCTCATCCCCTATCTTCAATGACATTAAAATACATTGTGTTTTGATTAAGTAGACTTAACAAAAAAATATTGTTTAACGTGACTTTGAAACCACTAAAATTAAGTGAATTACAGATGACCATCTCCCTCAGAACTGTTACATCAACATTACAGTCTCAGCAGACTGCAGCGTTGTGTTCTAGAACAATATGTAAAATAAATTCTAAAAATTGGCTGTGATCACTGAAGGCAGAGAGTGGCTGAGAGGGCAGTACAGGCTGAAGTACAGGGCACAGAGGAAAGGTTCTCCTTGTCTTCCCACTGACCTGCTGTAGGACCTCAGGTGAATCAGTCATCTCCTCAATACTCTGGTCCAGCCACTGCAAACTCTGCAGGACTGGGACTGCCTATGACAAAACAGGGACACTCTCACCTCCAGTGAGCCCGCAGGTGCAGGCAAAGTCACAGACAAGGCCATGCTGAGAACTGTTAGAAAATGCCAGAAGTCTACTGGAGCTGCATCACAAGGTCACAATTTTGACCTCGTGACATTTGTACTGACACACAAAAAATGACATAGTTTTCTTTATATGATGTGCATACAGAACCTAGCAAAAAGAACCCTAAAATGGGCTTCCTGTGCATATTTGGAGGCTTTAACTGTAACTCAGCTCTACAGAGAGAAAACTGGCAATCCTCTTTAAGACAGCTATTGACTGACAGAAGTAAAAGAGAAAGGCACTTCTCCTTTCAAAAAACGAAAAAAAAAAAGAAGACATATGCCTTTTAGAGAGGGCAGAGCTCACATTTTGCTTATGTTTTGAGTCCTTGGGATATCAGCTCTAAGGTTTGGCTCAGTAACCACAGGATTGGTGTGGGTTTTAAATGGTTTTTGAGGATTGTTTTTGAGTCCTTTAGAAATTATTTGAGCTGTCTTTGATTTATTTAGCCTTGGTATCCACATTTGCAAAAACAACTGTTTCTGCTTACATAGATGGAGTGTGCAAATGGGGACAGGAATGAAGAGATCACAAGGCAATTCAGAAGCAAGGACCAACAACTTTTCACATGAGACCTGTATAAATTCCACCCAGTATAAATCACGAAGTTGGGCTCAATTGTCTCATTTCTCACCTCCCAGGATGTTAGCAGCCCCCAAACTAACTGCCCAACACAGCCCCCTTGTCCCATTCCCCCACCACACCAGGACAGGGGTTACCCAACTAACTGTACTGTTTATTCATATTCAACCAATGTGTCAAGGTCAGAAAACATAACAGAAAAAAGAGTTTTGTCTGCTCAATTTTATTTTAGAATCCTTTGCTTAACTTCTGTGTATAAATTTCCATTGATACTGTAAATCCTACTACCAAAAGGGGCATTGCTAACCCTGTCTGCTTCTGGAGCTGGTAACTCCAAGTGGCACCTGGCACTGGGATTTCATTCTTTCCAGTAGGATACAACTGCCTTGGTCATCACAGCAGCCAGAAAAATATTTTCCAGTTAAAGCATCATTCTGGAAATTATGGTTGAGACAATTACTTTGCTAGCAACCAGCCTGGATTTAGTAGTAACACAATGAAATCCAGGGATCACAGAGCAGTCCTGTTGAGACCAATGGTGGGCTCTCTGACTCAGCCTTTTGCTCATATTCCCTCCTCTACCATCATTTCACCCATAACACTGTTGGTACAGACAGGGCTGGAGGCAAAGGCAGCATCCAAGTGCCTCGTGAGCAATTCCTGCCGAAGACATTTCTGCACAGCACACTCCTAAAACAGCCAGGGAACGCTGGTATTTTGCCTACAGCTGGCACATTGATTTTGTGACTGCTGCTAGCACTATATGGCTTTATAAAAATTATTTCTGACCTAATGTGCATGTTGTCTCAGTTTTTCACTTGCCCTGAGCAGAAGCTCAAAATGAAATCAGTTTAATAGAAGAATTTTACCACATGTAGATTTTGTCACAAGTATTGCTTACAGGATTACAAAACTCACTCTCTTCGAAGCACAGCTGGGAGCTAAATTAAGCCTAGAGAAAATAGCTAGAACTCTGCCAGCCTACAAAGTGATGGTATTATTCTCTTATATTGGGCTTCACTGACATACAGATATACCCAGTGGGCACTAGAAACCAGTACAGAGTTTGTGAGACTTGACTATTTCACAATAAAATTTATTGCTTCTATTTATTATTTTCCAAAAGAAGAAACCAAGATGAGAACAGGAAAACATAAGATAGAGAATTCTTCAGAAACCATGTTTGCATTGTGATTTCAAGAAGAACAGCAATTTGAGAAGCAGAGAAGGAATATAAGACTCTTCAAATACAGAACTCTGATTTCTCTTCTATTTCTAGAATTACATTATAGTATTCCTAGCACCATGAGTTCAGAAAAAGAAAATGAGAATGCAAATGCTAAGGTCTCAAAAATACAATTCCTTCTGCAAATGTGAAAAAAATAACATGATACTCTTTTGTTATGGTATGACTTTCAGAGTGAATGCTTTATGGAAAACAGTGTGAAGAGATTAATTTAAAAAAATGAAATGATTGCTAACATGCACAGCTATGAAACACAGAGAGAGTAACAGTTATAAGAGAAATAACTTTTTCAAAACAGTCTTATTCACTCTGGCACCTTCTTTTCCACATCACATTTGTAAGAAATCCTTAATTTAGATGAAGAAACTTCTTCCTTCTTATGATCCTTTTCCTGTTTGGTGGTTCCCACTACCTTCCCATCTAAGATACAACCACATCCACCCAATGTCCTCCAGCAGTTTCAGAAATTTACTGCTTTGAGTCACTCTCCTTGCCTTATTTCTATGCACATTTTGAATGTAGACACAATCTGAAGGGAAGGCAGGGTAAGGGGGAGGACAAAGCATACCTGCACTTCATCTATACTTCAGACTACAAGGTGCAGGAACCATGCTTTCCTAAACAGGCAAAACTTTGTGAAATTATGATAAAATATACACAGTAAACGGCACAGTACGCTTGCAAAGTGCCCAAGGGACAGCAAATGCCAAAAATAAGGTAACCCACATAACTTTAATCCAGGACCCATGGGCTTACATGTTGTGCTAGCATTATCAGTTTACAATACAGAATACTATCTTTTCAAAATCATCATGCCTTGCTCACTGCACAAACCAGCTGGGCTCACAGAAAAGCAATCATTCAATATCTTTGTTGTTCACTGATCCAGGCTTTCTCTGCCATGTGTTTTTCTAATCCTGTTCTGAAAGCAGAAAAGCCCATCAGGAAACAACTTATTTTGATCATATCTTTGCCACAATATTCAGGTAATCTCACAAATCTTTTTTTTTTTTGCATTTATTTCAGAAAAGCTATTATGTAGTGCAGGTTTTGTGACACGCAGTACAGAGTAAGAAACGAGTGGGTATTAATTTGAAGTGCTCATAACTCGCTTGGCTGCTGAGTTTTAGAGTACCCTATGCATCTGGCATGATTTTCAAAGTGTAGCTTCCACCTGGCAGTAGGAGGAGCAGGAGCTCCTCCTAATTTATGCAAAACAACTCACAGACAAGGGGGGATTGTTATTGCCACCTATGAAAAGTTGAGTTTAAGTGATTTGCCCATTGTCACATACTATCATGTGGCAGTGGCAAGGATATAATTTTACTCTCTTAAATACTGTTTGCTGTAAACACACTTTCATTTTACTACCTGCATTCCTGTGCCCACTCACTCATTCTTCTAGACAACCTTTTTTTTTCCCAGTACAGAAATGTTGCTCAGGCACATTTTCGAAGTGTTTCTATAGTTGGCTTGAATTTCTAAATACACAGCAGAATAGCTCTGGCCAAATAGTTTATGGGTAGTAATCCTTGGCATGTTCTGCACATAAATACAGACTTACGACATGGATGTGACACAGGTGCTGTCTCCCAGCAAAGCAGATAAGACACTCCCTAGCACTGCTGGCTTTACTGTGAACTCACACACATTGTTTCCCAAGGAATCTAGGACAAAAAAGGCCACCAGAAAACAACTATTTTGAATCAGATAATCTCAAGCATTTCTTTGCATTTATTTTACAAAAGATGTTATGTGGTGCTGGTTTTGTGATGCACGATACAGAGTAAGGAATGAGTGAGTATTAATTTGAAGTGCTCATAACACAGTTTTCCTTCCAATGCACTGGGAGGCCTTAACCTCCCATCCTACATGGTAATTCACCCTCAAAGCCTGGTTTTGTCTGCCTTTACTTGCAGAGAGCTTCATCGAGGTCTTGGAGCCTAAAAATGTACAAAGACCCTGAGAAATACTCACAGAATACTCACAACTTCACAGAATGGATCAGGCCAGAAGGGATCACCGTGGGTCATCTGGTGCAACCTCCCTGCTCAAGCAGGGTCATCCCACAGCACTTGGCACAGGACTGTGTCCAGATGTGTCTGGAATAGATCCAGTGAGGGAGACTCCATGCCTTCTCTGGACAATCAGTTCCAGTGCTTGGTCACTGTACAGTGAAGGAATTCTTCCTCATGTTCAGGTGGAACTTCCCGGCCATCAGTTCCTGCCCATTCCTCCTGTCCCATTGCTGGAACCACGGAGCAGCCTGGTCCATGCCCTGACCCTCCCTGCAGACACTAACAGCGGTGAGGGCCCCTCTCTGCTCTCTCTTCTCGAGGATGGACAGGCCCAGCTCCCGCAGCCTGTCCTCAGTGAGATGTTCCAGTCCCTCCATCATCTTTGTCACCCTCCACTAGACCCACTCCAGCTCCATGTCTCTCCTGTCCCAGGGAGCCCAGAACGGACACAGCACTCCAGGTGATCCTCACAGGGCTGAGGAGCAGGACCACCTCCCCTGATTGTGATGGTCATGGCATATGACAGGAATATTAAACATACACTGACCAAAGCGCACAACCTGCCTGTTCCTATCACTGGCACTGACAGCTGAAGTGAGATGAGCACGGCTGGGCCAGTCACTGAATTTGTTACTGCAGATGTTCTCAACAAAATATAAGGAAGAATCCCCTGAAGGTTTAATAAAGTAACATACTACACATAATTATACATATGCATTATAAAAATATACAATATATTTTCTAAATTAGATAGAGGCATAGACAAGGGGAAGGACGAGGTCAACCACAGGCCCCGAAGAAACCCCTCCCGACCCCACACCCAAGCCTGCCCTCCCCACACGGCTGCCGAGAGGGTGGAGCAGGCGCCTTGCCCTCTGAATGGTGCATTCGGCTGTCAATCACAGCTTTGCCCCGCCCCGTCGATGTCAGCCTGACAGACATGGACGGAGCAAGCCCCCTACCCTTGGCGCTCCGATTGGCTGAATCGTCTGCCAGTTGGCTCCGCCTCCTCGCTGCTCCCTCTGGGATTACAGCGCAGGGAGGAAAATGGTGCAGGATCCCTCGCGATCTGATTGGTCAAGTGGGAACGCCACTCAAACGAAGACTCCGCCCCCGGCGGACAGCTGACTGCTCAGGGCAGTGACAGGGACGGTGCTGCGTCGGCGATTGGTCAGCTCTGCGAAGTACCGCCCATCTATCCG
>NW_005054374.1:2801273-2835564 GCF_000277835.1 Geospiza fortis
GGCCCGGCGCGGGGGAGCGCCGGGGAGAGCGGGCGGGGCCGCCCGGCCGCTGCAGGGGAGATTGCGGGAAAGGGGCCGGGCCGCGGTGCTGGGGAGGGGGTAAGGTGAGGGGAGAGGGTGAGGGGGGCTCTCTGTGTCTGTGGGTGCCAGGTTCAGGACTCAGGGCTGGCATCGGGAGCTGTCACTGTGCTGCAGCTCCCTGCCCCCACCCATATCCAGAGACGGTGCTCGAACCCTTTTATCCTGTCCCTTTCAATCCAAGGGCTGGTTTATATTAAATTATAAGTTTCTATAATTTTATTGTGTAAATTCGTTATATAAAATTATTTTTGTAATTATATCTCAAAATTATTACATAAATTTAGATAGTATATTGTGTATTTTTATAATGCATATGTATAATTATGTGTAGTATGTTACTTTGTTAAATTAATTTATACTGTGCACAAATTATATTAAAATCCAATTCTATAAGCTGAGACAGAGCGATTCAGATCAGAGACTAGAAACATTTTTTCCCTGCCAGGCTGAGCCACTGGAATAGGTTGCCCAGGGAGGTGATGGGGTCACCACCCCTGGAGGTGTTTAAGGGGCGTCTGGACCTGGCACTGGGTGATCTGGGTTGGTGGTTTAGGGGTCACAGTGGCACTGCTGGGTTCATGGTTGGACTTGATAGTCTTAGAGATCTCTTCCAGCTCTCCTGATTCTGTGATAGACACATATAATTTTGTTATTTTGTATGAATTTTCACGTTTTGCTGAGCTGTTTCCGTGGTCACTGCAGCCTCTGTGTTACCCGCTGTGAGTCAGGCTCGTGATGGCACTTCCAGGCCCTGTAAATATTTCCCACCCAATGTTCAACCCTTACCTTCACAAAGGCTTTGGAGAGCCTGAGGTACAGCTTTGGCAGGGTAGGAATTAGGTTTACTATTCCATAGGCAATTAGAGGGAATCTGCTGATGTTCCCAACTTCAAATTTAGTTTTAATCGTTGTAATTTTGAGCAACAACCTTGAATTTCCCTTCCAGTTGTGAAGGGTTAATGCTCTGATTCCATCCACCAGAGCAATTCTGCCCTAGGTAAGCCAGTTTGCCCTAAATAATGTGACTGTCTAACAGCCCTGTGGAATCCTATGGATTTGTAGGCATTTTGTAAATTCTTACTCAAAGAAATTGGTCTGGAAACATTTCTGCCTTCAAAATGTGGGTTGATCCACCATTAAAATTGGTAGCAGACCACCCAAGGAGCACATCAATTTAAGTAAATTCTTGAATATACTCCATGAATGTCACTTGGCTTGGCCTCTTCCTTCCTTTTCCCCCTTTCCCCAGCCTGCACCTCAGAACTTTGTCCTTTGGTGTGTTTATCGTAACACAGCTCAGATTTACTGTCAACATCTGTGTGCATGATCGTGGGCCAGGCTTTGGAACAGCATCTTCAAGGTCACATTGGTTAAATTAATATTAGGGAAGTTTTTAGCTGCACAGCACATCAGTTTACTATTGCACTGTTTTTGTAAATAGTCTTTAGAGTTGTTGATGCCCTGGAAAACTGTTGTATATCACTGCTTGGATTGGTAACCAATTTTCAGTGAACATTTGAATAAATACTTGTATTTTCTTTAGACAGTTACCTTATTCTTGTAATTTTGAGGTATGCAGTCAGACTCATTGTATGATTAGAACTTGAGCATACAGGCCTGCAAACAGTTACTACTCTGTTACTTTTCTGGTGGCAACCTACTCAGATTGCTCATTGGGGAGCATATGCTAGAAATTTTGCATTGTGCATGTTACTGCTTATATACATCAGACGAGTTTCAAAATTTATTTAGATAAATGTTGGTGTACACAGTATTGCAGCTGTGCCTAAGTGACTTTAAGATAGAAAGCCAGGTTGAAACAAGCCCTTCTCTTATTTCTGTAGAGTCCTTTCTGACTTTATTATGCAGTAAATTACTGTCATCATCAAACAGTTTAGAAATATGCTTTTAGTCAACTTTGCTGTTCCAGGTAATGGGGAAGAGATTGAAGGGGGATCCCAGAGCAGTGAAAATCCAATGTGGCAGATTGTGGCTCCACACAATCAGCTCAGGTCCAGCTGCATCCAAGGAAGACAAACATCTCCTGGTGTCATGAGGTGGAGGAGGCAGAGCAGGGACACCAGAGCTGTTCTGCAGGAGCCAGGTTGTCCTGGCACTACCTGGTTTAAGCCAGCCCTGACAAATTCCAGTGGACTTCCTGGCTCAGTGGCTCTGGCTGCTGCCTGCATGAACAGAGGAGTTGTGCCAAGCACTCCTGGAAGCACACAGAGCTGTGTTGGTGCTTTGTGAGCTTAACAGGATTTTGGAGTCTGCCTGGCTCCATGGAGAGTTCACTTTACCAGGTCTGAACTGTGAGACTGCTTGTAGCTGTGCTGTTGTTGGAATATTTGTCCTGCTTTTGTTAATATGGATCTCTTTGTTCTCAGTCATTACTGGATAGAAACTTCATTTTGTATTCCAGAGCATTGAAATGATCAGTTCTCATTCCTGGCTTTCCATAAACCTATAGGCATGGGATGGAGGAAGAAACAGTGAAAGCTCAATTATGTTTTTTTCCCTGTTACTGCAGGAGCTCTGACAGCTCTTTGTGTCTGTTTTCAGGTGTGTGTGGGGGTGAGTTCAGCATCCTACGATCCCCTCAGTCGGTTGCATTCCGGGATGGAAGTTGGCCGATCCCGGGCGAGCGGATCCCGGACGTTGCTGCCCTCACCATGGGCTTTTCTGTTGAAGAAGTACGTTCCAGGTCTTGATTGTGAAATGTCTCTAAGCTACAGACCTGCTCACTCAAGATGCAAATCTTCCTGTCATGTGCTGGAATATGTAAAATATTGCCCTGTTTGTCTTGGGAAATGCATGACTTGACAGAGGTGGTTTCCAGGACAGAGCTGTGTGGTCATGTGAGCAGCCAGAAGCTGTGCTAGCTGGCTAACTTGAGTCACCAGCTGTAAAAGGAATCCTGCAGAGGCTGCTCCTCAGTTCCTCTGACACCTAGCTGTGTGCTGTATCCCCCCATCCATGGTCACAAACTGGGAATCCGTGGGACCACTGTCACTTCTTGCACACAAGCTCTCTGTAGGGCTCTGCTCCTGAGTAATCTGAAGACTGAGAATGGCTTGGCAAGGCAGGCATCTTGTCAGGTCAGCAAGCTGTCTGCTGAGCAGAGTTAGAATAAGTATGTTGGTTACTTAGGAAATAATCCAAAACCTTGGAAACATGATTTGTGGTAGTGTTTCTCCACATTAAGCATTCAAATACAACTTTAGCAGTGTTTATAGTGGGGCACATGGACAGGAGCACTTGGATTGATTCCATCTTGCCTACTGGATTTTTTTGCTGGTGTTCAGCCGGGATGAGTGGCTGTTGAAGCAGTAGATGAAAGTGTAATAGACAGATATCTTTGGCACTGTCTGTGTGCAGCCAGATACTAAAATCTGCAACCTGAGGCATTCTCACAGTGCTGGTGAGGGCAGCCAGCACTCATTTTTTCCATACATCAGCTAGGGAAGAGGTGTGATAAGGCTGGTTTGAATGCAAGGCTGCTTAACCTCTATTTTGGAATTTGAAAATACCTTCCTGTCAATTAATTCTGCTATTTTTGTCATCAAACTAGTAACAAACTTGTATGAGTAGTATGACTAAGGAGTAAATGTTGATTATTTTATCAGGAAAAACCAATTTATTGAATGGTATTGTGTGTGTTGCATATAAAGACACCCAGAAAAACAATGGAGTTTTGCCTGTTCTGTCCATTTGGCATCCTGGTCATCCAGGGATATGTCATGGGTATGATGGAAGAAAGTGTTCCAGTAATCACTCAGTGCCTTTGCCACAGCTTGGGATTCATTTGTTGTGATGGGTCTGTAGCATCCTTTAGAAATAGTTCTGTTAACTATTACTTCAAATCCTAGAAGCAGGCAGGGAAGGAAATGTTCGATTATTCAGTTCAGCCCTGCAACTGAGAGTTCCTCAAAGCTGTCCCTAATGCAGAGGTCACTGTGTGGGCAGCTTCCAGCCCTGGTGAGGGGAGTACTGCAGGGCCCAGACACTTCTTCTGCAGCTCACATCAAAGCTGTAATCCAGGAACATAAACTGGCAGTGCATTACATTGGGAATTCTCAGAAAGAGTCATTCAGTATTCTTCCCTTGTTAAAGGAAAGCAAAACCAAACCCCATTTTTGTCCCTGATGATGCTTTAAAGGGTTTTTCCTTTGTTTCTGTGAGGTGATACAGATCATAATGTCAGTGACATTTAATTCTAAAATGCAATTAACTTGGCTTTCAAAAAAAGGGCAGTTATGTCATTTATACAAATGGGGAAATCTGTTTGCCTTTATTCCAGACAGATGAATTTGTATTTTGTGCCTGAATAAACCAGTCAGTAGCCTCCACTGTGCTCTTACTGATTTGTAATTGTAGTAAGCTACTAAGAAATCTTTTTATATTTCTGTGCAAATTTGTACATTTAAGTTTAGTTGCCTGTTGTGACTGACATGTCCCTTTCTTCCCCTTCCTTTCCACCCTGTTTCTTTCTTGTACTGAAAATATAAAAATATTAGTGGAATTTTTAAGTTCAGCCTTCACTTACTAAATACAGACTAAAGTATTTATAATTTAATTATGGGAAATAACTCCTCATGTATCCATTATATATAATGTTTTCTTAGTGTAGACTTTGCTATGAAGTTACTGGCAGCTTTTAAACTAACAATTCCTTCATGGTTGACTCGAGGCTTTACTCAAAATGAAAGCAGTGTAGTATTAACTTACTTCCCCATGATATTTCCAATAGGCTGTCCTGCACAGAGGCATTAACAGGATAATAAGTTGTTTTGCTTTAATAGGGGGAAGAACTCTTTTCTTTGCCTGTGAAATTTAACTTTTTTTGTTATTTTGTGCTAGGACCTCCCCTGGCCTGGGCTGGGCGTGGGTGATCTGTTTCACCGGCCCCAAGCCACTGTGCTGGTGACAGTGAAGGGCGTGGACAAGTTGCCTGTGAAAGGGTTTTCTTACCCCATTGAGAATGTGAGTATCCACTTTTGGAACTGTCACCTGATTGCTGGGACTCCTGTGCTCTAATGACAAGTACATGGTTCTCTGCTGTAGTCCCTGATGGTCACTTATTTCCTGCTTCTCTTGAAGTTTGCATATCCCCATAACTGATGGATCAATAACCTAGTCAGGATTCTGTACAAGGTACAATGCCCTTGAGACCACCCAGGGCTTCCAGTTCAACATGTTCTGCTTGAAAGACAGCTAATTTTCATGTTTGTACCAATCCACTTCTTCCCACAGTAACTTAAGATTTTTAAATCAGAATTGTTAAGCTTTTTGCTTCAGCTGAGTGTGTGATAACATTTTAGATGGAGTTGATTTTTTGATGTACTGTATTGCCCTGTAAGTGGTCTTTTGAGTTTTCCTCAAGTACTTGACTGTGAAATACAGCACTTAGAAACACATTCCATTATACTGAATCAAGAAGAAACCAACACACATTACATTTACCTATCACTGTCTATTTTTGCTAAGGTTTCTCAGGCTTCTTACAGCAACAGAGAATCCTTTAGGTTGGAAGGAAGCTCTGGAGATTCTCATCCAATGCCCTGATCAAGCAGGATCGGCCAGAGCAGGCTGACAGCACTATGTTCAGTCAGGATATCAGCATCTCCACAAATGGAGACTCCATGACCTCTGGGCTACCTCTGCCAGTATTTGACCACCCTTGGAGTAAAAAACTTAGTACTTGTGTTAAAATTTCCTGGGTTTAAATCTATGCTGTTGCCTCTTCTGTCATAGAACACATTAAGTACTGAATGGATATGTGCCATTCTGTGTCTTTTTTTAACAAAACCCACAAGTAGGTGTTTAAAAACTAACAGTTCTATTAGCTTGCCAGTAATGACACTATACTGTGCTAGCATTTCTTCTATTTTTAGTAGGTTTTTTAATATGTGTCTTTTTTTGTTTCAGCAGTTGGTCTTTCTGCTGGTATATTTTCACCCATCAGTTTTTTGTGGTTCATAACTTTCCATTTGCAGTGAGATTGTTTCCCTTTTGCATTGCTTCTATATTTATTGGTCTTGTTTTACTGATAAACAAGGCTATACTCTAAGCCTAAATAATCCTCTTAATTCAGTCATGGTCCCTTGGAGTTCTTCAGAGTATATTGTGTCTGCCACTTAAATAAAATATTCATAGATATACAGGTGATGTTTTGTTTTGCACATAGGTTGTTATTACTTATTATCACTTTGGAAATGTGCATTCCTTTACTTTTCTTTCTTAGTTAAGATCAGTAGCCCCTGTTTAACCCGAAAATCTGACTTTGTCTTCCAGGCTGTTCCTTTCAGTCTGGACAGTGTTGCAAATGCCATCCACACTTTGTTTTCTGAAGAGACACCCGTGGTGCTGCAGCTGGCCCCCAGTGAGGAAGTGAGTATTGCTTCACTCCTGGTTCCACATGTCCCACATAAGGAATCCTCTTTCCACTTGTGTGGCTGGAGCAAACCCAATTGATCCCTTGAAGTTGTGGGTGGAGGTTGCAAGCCTGGTTGTTTGTTGGTGTGTGTCTGGAGGAGCAGAGCAGGAGGCTGTGCTGGCAGTAACCGTAGCTGTTCCTGCAGAGGGTGTACATGGTGGGCAAGGCCAACGCCGTGTTCGAGGATCTCTCTGTCACCCTGCGCCAGCTGCGCAGCCGCCTCTTCCAGGACAGCTCCATCCTCAGCTCCCTCCCTCTCAACTCCCTCATCAGGAACAACGAGGTAAAGCACGTTCAGCAGTGGGAACTTCTATGGGGCTTTTTTTAAATAATAGTCTTAGTTAGCTTGTGCTTTTCTCCTTTCCCGCTTTTTCTACCCTCTTTCTTTGCCTAAAAGCCCACTCCTCATTTTTTCTAACTGAATTAACTAAGTTCAAACATCTTTTTCTTAGTAACTTTATTAAAAGCATTATTTCCTTCTAGCATGTTCTGGTGTTGTAGCAGACAAGTGTTATAAAATACTTGCAGCAAAACAAGACTTCTCTAACTTGGGTTTCATCAAAGGAAATACTTGTCTCTGCCTCTCCCCTCAGGTTGACTTGCTTTTTCTGTCAGAACTTCAAGTCCTACATGATATTGCAAGCCTGGTAAGGTGTTTTGAAACATTTTCACCTGTCTTGTGTCACAAACTTCAGAGATCTTTAAAGTAGAGAAGCCATAGCCAGGATATGTGGCAGCCAGTGATACATAATTCTGTTGTGTCATCAGCTGGTTCCATCAGTTTAAATAATGCATTTTGTTTGTATCAGCCCCATCACTGCAATTGTGAATGGGAACCTTAATCATCTGTACTTTTGTGTTGTGTTTGGTCAGAACAGGAGCAATTCTGAAATACTCAATGAAGAATTTGCTGGGGCTTTCTTCGGTGTCTAACTTGAGAAGTATAATGATAGTTAAGAAAATGTTTTTTGCCCTGTCCACCATTTTACTTCAAAATATCACTTTATCTGAAAAGATTGGAGTGACTTTTATGCCATGAATAGTGATGGTGGTAGAAATGCTCCAATGGAGGGGTAGCTTTTAATTCAGAGGATCTTTTTACTAAGAAGCTGCTGTCTTGTCACTGTGGTTTAGGGTTTGTTTTAGCAGGTCAGTGGTGTGTGCGTCTTTTTGTTTCATTTTGGTTTAGTTTTTTCTGTGTGTCCTTTAGGCTGCAGCTCTTAACTACTGAAGTGAAAGAAAGAATTGTGGAAAAACTCAAAAATTCACATTAGGTAAAGGGCTAGTGGAGAGAAATGGTGCTTGTGAGAAAATGAGGTAGAACAACTTGGTTTTGTTTTGCAGGCTAGAAATGCTGCAGTTTAAGTAGTTGGGAAGATGGGATTAAATTCCTTGTTGTCTTGTGCAGGCAAATATCAGTGCTGCATCTTCTCACCTGCAGAAATGCAAGAATGTCACTACTGTCCTTTGAGATAATTTGGATTGTATTAGTTGGATTTTCTGAATATTGGAAGATACTTCCCAAATAAACTACTTTTGTATGTGGACAACACAAGGTAGAAGTTGCAACCTACTGAGCTTTGCAAGGGCCAGCTTCAAACAAGGAAATTATAGTATCTAAGTCTTGTAGTTACGTGATTTTGTGTTCTCTGAGTTTTATTTTCATGGCAATTACAGAACAAAGATTCTGATGTCAATAAGTATTCTGTTTCTTTTTAGTACAGCTCTCTATTACGTGGATGGAACTTCATGTTAGGAACAGATGCTACATAATAATCATCTGCTTTCTTCTGTAGAGTTAAAAAAAGAAACAATTATGGACATCTTCTAGTTAAGTTGGCAAGAATTCCATTTCCTGATTATGGAATATGACTGTAAAAAGTGAGACAGGATTAGTCCAAGTAAATTGACTTTGTGCAATGTGTTTTTAAAGTAACCTGTGTGTGAATTAATTTCTTTCTGCCCTCAATGTTGTGCCCAAGCTGTCTCGACACAAGCACTTAGCCAAAGATCACTCTCCAGACCTTTATTCCCTGGAGCTCTCTGGTTTGGAAGAGATTGGCAAACGATATGGGGAAGACTCTCAGCAGTTCAAGGATGCTTCTCAAATTCTTGTAGACTCTTTGCAAAAGGTATATTGTCTACCTTATAAATAACACTCATGGTAATACTAAGAAAATAATTTTTATTTTAACTACAATGAAGTAATTTCATTAGTGTTGGCTTGCCTCATGCTTGTTTTTGTTGTTTAGTTTTTAAAATGCTGTTGTTTAGTTATAAAATTGAATGTTACAATTTGCCTCTCTGTAAAGTGTTGGTGTGATTCTACAATGTGTTTAGATACTTTGAATTAAGGAGTAGGGGTGTATTGAAACCTTGTATCAACAGGACTTGATATGTTTGTTTTTCTTAAACAAACATCTTGCATTTGAAAGCACCAGAATGTCTCACAAAAAGAGGCTCTTGGAAATCTGGAAATATCTTTATTCCAAGATGCAGTGGTTAGTTTACCCTTGCCCATAAAGCTATGTAAATGTAGATTTCTAAGACTTTAAAATAATTGTTGTTCATCTATCAGTGTGCTCAAGAAAGAAATTCTTCAAAAGGTCTTACATAATCATTAGTTAAATTTTTATTAACATCAGTCACTTTTGAGAGTTTCTAAAGTGTGATGAAAAAATTCAAAACCATCAATTTGTTAAGCCAAGTACTTGTTTTGTCTAAGCATTGCTCTTTGGCCTCTTTGACCTTAAGCAAATATATTTAAATATTAGATATATTAGCATTTAGTTAAAATATTCAGGTTCGTAGTTTCCCAGTGGGAGTTTGAGAACCTGAATATTTTGTTGGAACTGACAGACACACAATTAGGAAATGATTTGGGGATGGGCCTTTTGTAAAAGGGATAACAGAGTAATTTTCAGGCCAGAAAGCAGGCATAAGCCACAGTCTCCTGAACAGTGACTGGGGGTTTGAAAAGGCCTTGTAAACCAGGGGAAGGTTGACACTTGGTGAAATTCTAAAATAGTGTAAACTTTTATAGCTTTCCATAATTATTCCTGAAGCTGATATCTTTTATTTTCCTACATCTTGCTAACAAAACTCTGCTTAATTCCTGGCTACAGTCTAGGCTTTCAATTAAATCACCTTCTCTTTTCCAGTTTGCAGATGAGATGTTTAATCTCTATGGTGGGAATGCAGTAGTAGAAGTGGTGGCTGTAAAGGAGTTTAACTCTCCCCTCTCAAGGAAGACTCGCTCAATTCTCCAGGCTTCACAGGTAGTAGAGCCACATTTTTGCACATCTCATTTATTAAGTGATCCAAAGTGTATCAGTGTGTAAAGTACACTTAGTTACCTGAGTGTAACTTTTTTTAAGGACTAAAATACTATTACTATGACTTAGGTGTGGGTGCAGCTTACTTATTTGTCTTGATCTTCACTTTGTCATTCAGTAACTCCACTTGAGGAGGCCTCTAGAGGTCATCCAGTCCAACCTACTGCTCAAAGCAGGACTAATTTAGGAGCTAGATCAAGTTGCTCAGGTTCTTGTCCAGCCAAGTTCTTGGAAAGTCCATCCCTGGAAGTCCCACAGCCTCTCTTGCTCCAAAGCATTAACCATTTTCTTGGTGAAAACTTTTCCCTTATGCCTTGTTAGAATTTGCCTTTCTGTGTGGTTTCCCCAGTGCAGGCAAGTCCTGTCTCCCAGCTGTGGGAAAACATCTTTTCCTTGGTCCTGTGTCATTCCAGAGACACTGCTGGCTCCTATTCCCCTTGTCCTCCAGAGCTCCAGTCCCTCTCTGCAGCTGCCCAGCTGCTCAGTGCCCAGCCTGTGCTGTCACTTGGGGTGTTCTGCCCCAGGTTCAGGACTTTGGATTTCATTTTCCTGTCACGTTCTTCTTTTGGATTCCACTGATGCCACTCACATCATCACTTTTTGCATTCTGTGCCCTTGCATCAGATTTGTCTAGACAAAAGTGCATCTCTGTTATTTAGCTTGCTCAGACTTTGGATGGAATCAAGATGTTTGGTGTGCAAGCTCACTTTAAATTAATAAATGTTTTCTTTATTGCAGAGTAAAAATGAAAATCCATATAACCTTGCCTATCCATATAACTACGACTACTCTGTAATCTTCAACATTGTTCTGTGGATGATGATAGGTCTTGCTTTAGCTGTGATAGTTATCTCCTACAACCTGTGGAACATGGATCCTGGCTATGACAGCATTATTTATAGGATGACAAATCAGAAGATAAGAATGGATTGAACTGCACCGTATTTCAGCGCAGGAAGATGATGAAGACCAAGGTCTCCTTTAGCCTGTGTGGAAAACATGTTCTGATATGGTTAATTGTGGAAGTTTTTTAAAGGTGTATTTATTTCTAAGTATTTTTCCCCCTTTCGAGACTATTTTAAATGTTAGTAGTAGCACCAGATAGGATTTAGAAATTGAAATCTGCTTGTTTAAAAAAACCAAAACAACACTTCCCAGAGTAATAGTTATTAAAGTGACATCATTCCATTTTTTTAAATCTTGTAGCAGGAGTTTTTGAAATGCCCTGTACTGCCTCAGCCTGTGCAAACCAGATAAACTGAAATTATGATAGCAACATATTGTTTGAAACTTTTGCACTGGAAGATCAAAAATTATAGCTAAATTGTTGTGTTGTATATTATGAACCAGCTGTAAATGCTCGATGTAAATATTTATAATGGTTATATGTAACTTCAGAGAGGATAGTAAATATTCTTCAGTAAAATACTAAATATAGAAGTACTTCTGTCAGCCTAGGACTCTAGTAGCATAAATGGCATTTTGATCTCATGCTGATGGCTCAGAGGTGAGCTGTACACAGAAGGATCCTTTCCCCAGAACTTCAGTGGTTGGGAGGTGGCTAACACTGGTGTGGCTCCTCTGTGCAGTGCAGTCTGTAAATCCTGAAGCAGCACCAGTCTGGTCATGGTCTAATGTCACAGTTGAGAGTTCCTGTTATGATGCTTCATGTTCCTTCCATTTGTGTTGATGTTACTATTATTAAAAAAAATAAGTTCTTTTTGATGATAAGAGTGGACCAATACTTGATTTAAGTATACCTGGATTATAGTCCTGCTTCAACCATTCAATAAAACAAAGAACAGTTGTTCTGGAATGCATTTATTCCTTGTGGCTTTGTAGATGTGGATGCTTCTGTTTAGGATTTGTTCAGCTGACCAGGGCAGTGTGACAGCATCTGAAGTGTGACAGTGGCCCTAAGGCTGCAGCAGTTTAGTTCGAACTGTCCTTCAAAAGAAAAATAATCTTTTGTGAGTTTTCCTAAACCAGATAGTGAGTGTAGTTAAAACAAGTGGTTCATCTCTGGCTTGAGTCTTTTTTAGAACTACTTCTTCCTTAGAAACTCATTTGCTCTTGTGGTAAAAGGAGCTCTTCCAGACTTACAGGAGCTTGAATGGAAACTACTTTTTTTATCATCTTGCCCTCTAATGTGCTGAACTTTCCCTGCCATTAGGAGATAATTGTTCCACTTCCAGAAAAGATGTTCTCACTGAATTAGTCTCATTTACTGGGAATGTCTGAATTGGGGGTGTTGAAATTGTTCATGTCTTGGAGATCCTGAACAGTGATTCAGGTTGAAATGAGCAAATTGCAGGTTTACCTGAGTCCAAGAAATCCAGTTGAGTATATGTTACAATCACTTTTAATGGCATTTAAAGTTAATCTGGATGATTGATACCAATAGATGGAAAGGAAGAGTTGCACTGGCAGTTCCTCTGACAGGAATGTAATTACTGACATGCTGTAATACACCATGACAAAGTAGGCAAGGGAAGGCTCTCAGCCAGGTGTGAGAAGTAGGACACATGATTATGTCAATGATGATGATTAGATTTATTGCTAATACAGTATCTAAATATTCCCAGTGCAGTATCTAAATAACAATTCTGTCATCTCTAACAGTAGATTCAGAGGTTTGATCAGATTAGCAGTCCACTTCAGATACTGGTACAGAGTTTTACAGGAGCTGGTTGTTTAAGGGACTGTGTAATTAATGGTAAGTATTTAACAGTTGTATTTTAGTCAGTGTGAAGTTGGCAGTGCAGAATTTGTTTAAATGCAGGACCTGCCATTGATATGGTCTCTGCATGTCAGCTCTCTCCCAGCTGCTGCTGTAGGCTCCAATTTTACTTTTTAAAGCTGGTCTTAGACTACTTTGAAGGGCGAATTGCAATTCCCACTTCTCCTGTTAGTACCACATTTGTTCCTTCTCATGGCTGTAGGCCTCCAGCTGGTACTAAAGGTGCTTTTGAGCACTGTCATGTGTGCTGTGTCTTAAATACCAAATGCTTTGTGCAGCACAGGCTGCATTTTGAACCACTCCAGAGGCCCTGTACTTCAGTTTCAGTTAGGAAAGCCAGACACATTTTATTATACAACAATATTGGTCCATAACTGCTAATCAAACAGGCAATTACAGGAATAGCCTTTTCATACTTAAGTTAATTAGAATTAAAGTGCCTTCAACAGTACCAGACCTGCTCTTGATTGTTCTCTTTAAATTTAAATCACCCCAAGAATATAAATTGTAAAAATATTTATGTGATATGGCAGAGATCATAGGTTTTGTGCACAGAACTATGATGAAAGCAGTGAAACTGTCAAGTGAAGGAAGGAAGACAACAGGGAGAAGCCAAGGCAGGAAGGGGATGCAAGGAAAATAAATAACAGCTGGTATTGAGATCCTGTGTACCCAAAGTGAGAAGGACAGGAGGGTTGTTTTGCAGTATCTGGCAGCAAGCAGCTTTCACCAGGCTGGGACAGGCTCCACAGAGTGCTGTCGGGGATTTAGGATGCTGCAGGAGTAGTGATCTGATCACCAAAGGGAGTTTTAATTTGGGAGCTTGGCCTCTGGCACCAAGGGTGATGTGTGTTTGACTGGGTCTTCAGATTTTGGTGTTATGTTGTCCACTCTTCAGCTTGGGGTGCACCTAAGCTGTTATCAAGAAGTGTTGAAATCTCTGAATAAGGAGAGAATCCTGAGTCAGAATTGAAGACTGAGTGTTGCTTTTGACACTTAGGTTAAAAAGAGAAAATAAGCCATAAAATAAAGGGTTCCTTAAAGGGTCAGTATGCTTTTTCTAGATAATGCCCCAAAGTCTAAACCTGGCAGAGGGAGGTAAAATCAGCCTTTGTGCCTGCATCAACTTTCCAGACTTCTCTGTGGCAGGAATGGCAACTTTCAGAGTTCTTGCAGCTGTAGCACCACACAGGCAAGAGAAGCCTAAAGCAGATCTGAAATGTGTAAATGTTATGTCTAAAAAAAGGAAGTGGAAATGAAGAAATGACATTGAAATGCAAATGTTGAGCAACCTGGCAAGTGATTGCTGAGATTTATAGGTCATTCTTCATGGATCTAAGAAGCACCCTGCCAGAGTCTAGGTAAGGAAATAAGCATCCCTCAAAACAAAACAAAAACCCTCCAAAACAATGACAGTCTGTATCCTATACTGACACAATTTTTGGCTATGGTGAAATGGATGCTTTGAGCTAAAAGTCACAAATGTTCTCTAATTTTTTTTTTTCTCAAGTGAGGGTTTGGGAGTCTCCTGCATTTTTTATTTTCTCCTCTGCAGGCCCTGAACCATATTCTTAGGAATTTTCATCTTTGTAGAAGCAGGGAGAACATTTCCACACAAGTATTGCAGGACATAAATGGAGCAAGATCAAGGAAGACAGAAAGTGGAACTATCAGATTCAAATCTGTCAGAACAAAGGAAACTTGAAAAAAATGGGGAGCCCAGAAGTTTATTTCCTGTCCTGTTGTGCCACTAGTGCAGAGCATTGCTGTGGAGGAAATGAATGTTAAAGGGCTCCTACAGCTCATGGTGTGAAATCACCACCCTGGTGATTCTGCCCAGGCTTGTGCAATGTGTCCTGCCTGCCCAGGACAGGGACAGGGACAGAAAGGCCAGGTGGCCACGCTCCTCTCAAATAAACAGAGCAGAAACTGATGGATGGCACAAAGCCAAACATCCAAAGAGTCTGCTCCAGTGCCCTCTCCTACCTGAACTGCTGGAAAAGCAGCTGCTACAGATGGTGTCTGTGTGTGGCAGGCAGGAGATGGGGCTGTCTAAAACAAGGAATGCATGGGAATTCCAGTGCTCTGGAAGTGTAGAGATTCTCCTGGATCTCTGTAACAACTGTCATGAATTATTTTCTAGAACAGGTCAAAAAGGCATGTACTGCACCTGTACTTTACAGTGGCTGAGGACAGCACCTAGACCTAATCCCATCCTTAAATAGAGACTTGCCTTGCTCATGTGCTTTCAGAGTTTAAAGAAATTCCTCTGTTGTTGAAGGATGGATTCACACTGAAGGACTCTGGCAGTCAAATTTATTGTTGTTGTTGATGCCACCCAACATAAACAAAAATACATAGCTAAGTTCTTGGCATGAGTACGCATCATAAAATGTTTTAAATGTTTCATAAGGGAAACAAAATTGATGGTTGCACAAAATCACAAAAGCAGTCAAATTCCACTTAATTATGCTCCAGTGCATGAATTTGTGATGACAAATTTACATGTCCTTAATCTAGTCAGCATATGCTTTTCATTAGCCAGGGAGACAGAAGCAGTGCTAAGGTAAATAAATTCACAATATTTTAAGCGGTAGCTGATGGCCAGCACTGTAAAGTCACAGACTTGAATGACTTCAGTGCTGCCAATCTACTCACCTGATCAACACCTGCATTTAAATACTTCTTTTCAATGGCATGGTCCAAGTACCCAAGCAATTGATATTAAAAAAAGTCTGCTGCAGTCAGAGCATTTGGAACACTGGAGAGCTAAATGGGAGCTCCAGCCACACCCTACAGCAGGTGATCAATCAAAATCTTGACTGGTACAGCACCAGCTTGGAAAGAAAAAAACAGTTCTTAATTATTTCTGTCACTTTTAGACTCTGCTGTAGGAAAAAAAAAAAGGAAAAATACATAAAAACAGCTGTACCAATTATTTTACATGAGCCCATCCCAACTTTTCTGCAGGCTGCAGAGCCAAGAGGCAGCCACATCCTGCTGCCAGTGCTACCCATAGCAGAGCTGCCAACTTCAGAGCACCTCTGACTCCTTTGGGACAGATGAGCTGAACCATCACTGCCACACGGTGAATGTGCTGCTCTTCCCACTGGAAATCTCCAGGGAGCTGTGTCCAAGCTGTGGTGGATTCCTTGAGAGCAGGGAGGCTCTGCTCCATGGCTGAATGGGGTCATGTTCCCCAGAGAAACCTGGTGGCACCCAAATGGCAGCAGCTCTGGATAACCTGACAGGAAAACAGGCTAGAAATAGGAAGTGCAATCAGTTGTCAGTCATGCAGAGAAGCAGATGGGGTGAGGAGGCTTAACTGGAAAAAGCACAAACTAAGATAAGCTTTCTCTATATATGAAATGGTTTTGATCTCCTTCCTGCATGTTTGCATGCACACACATGGTGTTATATGGGTCTTTACAAATGAAACCTTGGGAGAAGCCTCCTCTCTCCCATTAAAAACAGTACTTTTAATAAAAAGTGAAAATATTGTTAAGCTATTTCCATATTTTAAAGAAGACTGAAAAAAAAAGTATGCTCAATATTTTGTGAAAATGAGGATTTGTGAACTCAGAAGATGAACAGGAATACATCCACCCAAAAAAAGATGTCCAGGAAAAAAATCTGCAGGAAAACTGTGCCTATACCACTATCATCCCACAGGTGATGCTGACCAGAAGCTGTCTTTGATGTGTATTACTTCTGGAGAAAAACAAAATAATCCATCAAAAATAAGCACAAGTGAATTAGGAAAATAGGCAGGACACAAATAGTGCTGTTGGAGTGTAACAGCCCCCGTGCCAACCAAGGGTCACTTTAATTTCGCCTTTGTTCCTGAAGTGCCATGTTTTATCCAAGAGAATGGAAGAGTCAGCACTAAAGGGGAGACACAGGGAGTCAGAGGGGCTGACTCCTCACTTCCCCAGGACCCAAACCAGCAGTGAGAAGCCTGAAATTTTAGAAAGTGATTTCAGGGCAGTGCTCCCTCCAGCTCTGCCTCCCCGGCCATCCCAGGGCAGAGCTGGAGTCTCCTGTGCTCCTGGTGAGGGGATAGCTGCCAGACAAACCACTCCATCCCAGGAACATCCCTCTGGAAAGCAGCCCCTGACATGTCACAACTGCAGTCATGATCCTGTCATGAGACCAGCTTCCTGTCTGGGACAGACTGTCCAGACTGGAACAGCACAAACAACCAGTCTGCAGTTTGCTTCCTCCTCTGCTCCCTTCCCCCCCCTTTTTTTTGTTTGGTTTGGTTTTATTTTTTATTCTTTTTTGTTTTGTTTCTTTGTTTGATTTTTTTTTCTGTTAACCCAAAGGTCCCCAGGAAATCCTCAGCACAGGAATCACCTTTATTTCTACTTTCCACACTGTGTTCAGCCACTTCCACACCACAGAACTGATTCTTTAAAAATTCCACAGCTGCTGAAATATTCAGATAGTTGGAAGTGGTGAAACAAGTCCTACTTGCCATCATTTCCAGCACTGTGTGGGAGTAATTGGTTACTGTAGCCTAAATTAACTATTTGGCAGAGGGGAAAATAATCTAAAAAGCGGAAATCTTTAAATACTGACAAATTCCTTTATGAATTTCCCTGTAACATGCAGCTTAATCTGAGCTGCAAAATAAACACATATGCATTCTCAACTCCATTTTTTTTTCTCCTTAAGCTCTTCTTCTCTGGTCTCTGTTAAAATTTGGCTTTGGCCATGTTTCTGTTTTTTGAAGCATTGTAGCCTCTGCACTCCAATCCTTCAAAAAGTCCTTTCTAATTTGCAGCTATTGCCAGCATTGGAGTAGCACAAATGGACAAGACTATTCTGATGGAATTAAGTATTCCTACATAGGACATTGTTGCTCAGGACATCCCTCACTCAGGAGGACACGTGAATGAATTCTCCAGGGCTGACTTGTTCCTGCACAGCACAGGTGATCTTCATTTCATCAGCTGTAAGCTGCCCTCTGCCACTCCCTGAACTGGGCTGAGCCTGCATTGGCAACCTGGGACACCCTGGCAAAGACTTGGGATGGGATGGAGGAGTAAAAAATAAAAATACTTTTATTTATTTATTTGAATGCCCATGCAATTCAGGTAAGGAGGAAAATTTGGAAAAGTGAAGAGAATCACAGTAAGACTTTGATCTCTTTAGTTAAAAATGAAGGTATGGAAACCACTGAAGAGCAATAATGCAGGAGGGATATTTTGGCTCCTGCTGAGTTGCCAGCACCAGGGCTGGGAGAGAGGACATGGGGAAGCAGCCAGGGGCTGTCCCTCTCTCCAGCCCTCTGCAGGACACTGGGCATCTCTGGGCCAGTCCCTGCTGATCTCCTCCCTCTGCTCCCTCCACTCCTCAACTTTAATATCAGTCTTTGAAAGAGCTGAGGCTGTGTGGATTTTGTTGTTGTTCTTTGTGCCAAAGAAAGAAGCAAGATGCTTCTAAAATCACAACTTAAGAGCAGCTGCCTGACTCTGCTCCTAACTCTGCCCAAAGGGACTGAAACAAGATGGGAAAAGGACAGGTTTTTTTCTTGGACTCTTACAAAGATCACCTCATGCTCACAGCTTTCTCTGGCTGACTTCATCTCTGTAGTGCACCACAAAGCTCAGAGCAGTGAGGATCTCCATGAGCCTCTCTCCCTGGGGATTCAGGGAGGCCTTGGGAGTTTAGGCAAAAGCCTGTAATTAAGACACAGCCTGCCAAGTTTATAAACAGCATTTTGCAGCACATTTGCCTGTAATGGATCTGGGTTTGGAGACACAGGAGGGCACTGCCAGTCTTACATTTCTTATGGAATGCAAAGCAGAACCTCTTGTTTTATTTTCTTTTTACAGCTGTATGAGCCATGGCACCTTCTGCACTGCGCACAGTGAATCTCGTGTCTCCCTCCCAAATCCCTTTGGCCATGAGGAAGAAGAAACTCTCATTTCTGATGAACACTGCAGCTCACTGAGGTCTCCAGTCCCCCGGGGAGAAGGGAAGAGCTGCAGCAGTGCCCCTGCGGGGCCATGACTGTGCTGAGCTCAGCTCTGGCACTGCTGCCCACAAACACCCTGCACACTGTGGGGCTGTGCAGTGCTGTGTGCTGTGAAAGCAAAGAGGGCTCTTGGGAAATCCTCTGGTCAGGGTCACCTCTGTGACTTTCTGCTGATGTCTGTAGTCCTAAAAGTTCAAAGGATGGAGGAGAGCTACTGTGCTCCACCAAACTGACCCAAAAATTTTCATCTGCCCTCAAGCCAAGTAAATCTGCACAACAAAACCCGCATGGCTGATGGGTCACCTCGGGACTCAGTAAGCTCTGTCCACAGTCACTACCCACCATGAATGCCACTGGAGTTTGAAATTAAATTAAACAACCTGGAATAATCCTCTTCCAGGATGCCCAGGATGTGCTATTTGCGTGCTGCAAACAACAATGTGTTTGAATAAAAGGTTGATTCCTTCAACATTATCCCTGAAAATCTTCAGAAACCTTTCCCTGTTTGAGCAGCTGACTCTTGGGTAAGAGCTGCACATGGATGGTACCACGCTGTGCCAAGCTGTGCAGCGAGCAAGAGGCAGGAGGTGTGTAGGCAAACTCTGGGTTTTTTTAAGGCACCCATCTGCAACAAAACAAAGCAGAAAAACAAATGCAAAAGTGTGTCAAGAAAAGCAATTTACAAACCTTATTCCACAGCTATCAAGTGTGTTTTCAAATCTAAAATGAATTGAAGTTGACTATGACCAACTGTGGATGGACCTGGGCACCTAGCGCATAGAAAATAATTAATTTATTTCTGAAGATTGCCCTGGTCCCTGTCTGTGAGATACCATGAAAGGAAAGGCACTACCCAGCTCAACACTTGCTGCCAAGGTAAATTCCAGCCCATAGAAATCATAAGGAATTTATTGTTTCCAAGCATCCAGAGCTACCCTGAATGTGCATATTAGGCCTGTACATTCATCCTGGAGCTTTGTGAAAGGGTGGGACTGTGCCTACACTGCAAAGTGAGAGGGACAGGACCCATTGTAGGCCCTTGGGACAAACATCCCTGACTGATTCACACCCAAACGCTTCCACACCCACTCTGAGCCAATTCAGCTTGCAGAGATCTCACTGGAGCAGTCCCACACAGAGCCAGGGATCTTGCTGTCCTGCAGCTTCTGCAGCAAGCCTGACTCCCCTACCTGGCCCCCTTTAACTTGCAGAGGAAAGCACACCCAGAGACCACCCTTTGGAGACTCCTGCCAAGCTGAAAACAGTGGGACCACTGCAGGGGCCAAGCGTCGCCTGGCAAAAGCCAAGGTCTGAGTTTGGGTTCCCAGCCGACTCCTGGCTGGCTGCTGGAGCTCTGTGATGGTGGAGAACACAAAGGCTGCTTCTCCACAGCAGCAGCTGCTGGGAGAGCCACTGAGCAGCTTCTGGTGTGGTGTCCTGGCACCTTAATCGAGAGCTGAACTGGAAAACTTGAACTCTGAGTGCAAAGCAGGTGGAGAGGGTAGAGCTGGGTTCAAACACGGGTTAAGTCTCAGCTTGGAGCTGGCAGCTCTCCTCTGGGCACTGAGGTGACAGCCAAGAAAGACTGAGCTAGGCTTAAGCAGCTGCTTCAGTGTGGGGAGAGGATGTCTCAGTAGTATTTGGAGTTACACTTCAATTCTCACACAGTACTGTTGTCAAAATAGCTATTTTCACATAGCTAAATCCCTAGGTATCAGTCAGCTTTACAGGCTGTCCAAGGAATTAAAGCATACATCCATTTTTCCTTTTTTTTCTTCAAGATCATTGATGGCACACGTACACAAACACCTCTTTTCTTTGCCTTGTCCTTGTCCTCCTTTTGATGGGAGGACAGAGCACAGATGTAAGTAAACAAGATGTATCTGTCCTACTAGCTGATGTTTACACAGATCAGCAAGTCAGAGTGTTATTCCACAGCACCAGTGGGATAATCCCAGTGTCAGCTTGCGGAGTAGCTTCTGTGGGGGCACATGCACGGTGAACCATGTGGTTTCCCAGCTGGATGTGGAAACCATGACAAGTTCCTGCAACTCAAGCAGAGGCCTCGTAGGTACAAGGGGGAGAGGGGTGGCTGGAGGCAGCCCTGCAGAAAGGGACTGGGGGGAGTCAGTGCTGCTCCAGCAGCCAGGAGTGCAGAGCCCATCCCGGGGTGCTCCAGCCATGGCACAGTGAGGTGCCAGCAGTGATTTTCCCATTGTACTCTGTGTTGGGCCTGTCTGTCTAACAAGGATGTTGAAAACCTTGAATGTGTCCAGAGGAGGGCAACAAAGCTGGTGTAAAGGCTGGAAGGTTGAGGGCTCTGGGCGTGTCTCCTCTGGAGAAGAGGAGGCTGAGAGGCGACCTCATTGCTCCCTGCAGCTTCCTGAGGAGGGGAAATGGAGAGGGAGGCATTGAGATCTTCTCCCTGGGATCCAGGGACAGGATGCATGGGAATGGCTCAAACCCACACTGTCAGGAGACATTTAGACTGGACAACAGGAAGCATTTCTTTACTAAGAGGATGGTCAAATGCTGGGACAGGCTTCCTGCAGAGGTGGTCAATGCCCTGAGCCTGCCAGGCATTTGGAGGCATTTGGATTATGCCGTTAACAACATGATTTAAATTTTGGTCAGCCCTGAATTGGTCAGGCAGTTGGACTAAAAGATCCTTGCTGGTCCTGTCTAACTGAAATAGTCCCTTCCTATCCTATCCAATTCTATCCAATTCTATCCTGTCCTATCCTATCCTTTCCTTTCTCTGTAACCTCGAGCAGTAAGGTGGGAGCTCACGTGCAGAGCAGCCCCAGAGGCAGCACCACAGCTCCCAGCCCTGTGCCAGGCTGGATCTGTCCCTGCTTTTTGGGATCGACATCACAGAGATCTGTGCTGAAGGCACAGCAAGGCCCAGCCTGGCCTGCAGCTCCCCAGCCACCCCCTCCTTCTGCTGCGAAATCAGCTCCTAAGGACAGGAGTGCTTTTCTCTGTCTCTTTTAAATGCTGCTTTGCCAGCTTGCCAGCTGCTTTCAGCAGCGTACTCATCACGGAGGAAGCCCCAGAAATAAATGTGCAGGAAGGAGCGTTGTGCAGTGAGGCAGGGCCGCAGCACCAGCAGCGCCCTGGGCAGGCCGGGGGGTCCCGGGGCGCAGAAGGTGAGAGATGGGGCTCCCTGTCCACACACACCAGCTCATGTCAATGTGGAGATTTGAGCTCTTCAGGGCCACGGGCAGGGTTCCCGAGGGTGGGTAGGACTCCTCGTCTGTTTCTGATCAGCTGCCGTGCTCCTGAGGGGGGTGGGACATCCATGAGAGAGGCACGACATCCATGAGGGAGGCACATCCCCGTGTGGGGCTCAGGAGAGGCAGGGGACCCCTTCTTGCCTGAACGCCCTGAACTCAGGGAGCTGCCTGCCCTAACACAGGCAGGGATGTCAGCAACCCCCTTCACACCCTGGAGCTTTCACACCCCCATTTTTGTAATTTCTGACGAGCTCCCCCTTCAGCCGCTGCCCGTGCAGGCGCGGGTGACGCTCCCGGCGCTCTGACAGCCTCAGTGCAGCCCTTCCACAGCCCCGTGTAGAGCTGGGGCATGGCAGAAGGAGCAAAACCGGCCCGTGGCAAGGCTGAGCACGACGCTTTCCCTGCTGTGGGAGCCCGGTCCCGCCCAGCAGGGACACGTTTCCCGCAGCACTGGCTGTGAGCCGAGCTCTCCGGCAGCCCGGCTCCAGGGGCTGTGCCTCCCGCGCTCCGGAGGCCCCTCCGAGCTCCTGTTCTAGGGCAGTGTGAAAAATGCGTATTTTATCTAATATTGGCTTTTCGCACATGTTAAAATGAATATTATATGTGTTGTGTTTGAAAGTAATGCTCTATTAATTCTCTTAAGTAGTGTGTTAAATATAGTTTTAAGTTATAACAAAATGTTAAAATAGAAGCTATGCTACGTAGGATACTTTTTTTAAAGAAAGGACTTGCAGTGAGACAGCAGCCACAGGACACTGAAATCTTTCAGGGAAAAAGAATTTATTGCCTCTTATCAGAAGAAATGAACTTCTTCCCGCCTTGAAGGAACTGTTAGGATTCAGAGGAAAAAGTTGACGATGACCAGACAGAATCCTGTATTTGAATGGAATTTATGCATCATGTATGAGATGTATGAATATGCAACAGGATATTGTTTTTAAGGGTTAATCCTCTGTTAACATGTGTCCTTTTTTGGGCTCGTGCTGCCCAGAAAAAGGTACCTGGACGTCTGTACCTCTTTGTCTCTATTGTCTCATATTGTCCTAACTCAATTTGTCCAAATTATTATTTACTCTAATTGTATTACTATTTTTATAACAATTTTATTACTATTAAACTTCTAAAATTTTAAAACCAAGTGATTGGCGTTTTTCACAGCAGGGATTGAGGCTGCCCAGGCTGAAGCTGCCGCATCCGTGCTTCCCTGCACAGCCTCACCCAGCCCTTCCCTCTCAGCATCCCTTATCTCCCGGAGCAGAGGCCGCACGCTTCCTGCCAGAGCCTCCACCAGGGTCATTTCCCAAAGAATTAATTCCTGCTCTGAAGGAACGTGAGGAGCTGGGAGTACGCGGGAGAGCGGCACATAGTGAGGGGGCAGCTCTGCACCTGCTCCTGGAGCCAAAGTTCAGCCTTAAAAACATTCCCCTAAATAACGATCCACCCGCTGAGCAGCAAACCCCCGGTGGCTGCTGGAGCACCTCCGGAAAAGCGTCGCGTATTTGAAGTCAGCATGATTTAATCTAAATGTGAAAGTCTCAATTACATCGCTATTATGGGGTTACACAGAGTCACAGCTCGGTAATTACAACCTCGATGCTACATATGGTTAATACATTTCAATTACACGTTAATTTATTGAAATACATTCTTACCTTAAAAACCTCTGAAATTCTGCGGTAGATGGAAAATTTGGGCCAGGGGAACAACTATAACCACTTGAGCTGAGATGGCCAGTGTAGCACAACTTTGACACCTTTGTGTCACCTTTGACAGACTAATCAAAGATCTGATTAAAATGGCCCAAATATTCTCCTAGTAGTCTATATTTCATACAGAAGATTTTGCTTTAAAATGCCTGTGAACCACAGTAACTTCCAACTGACAGATGAAACTGAGCACATGCCTAAAGACAAACTGCAGCTCGTAAAGAAAAACAGCTTCTGGTTTTATGGAGCTTTGTTTTGTCTCAACAGTTTATCATTAGAGCTTGTTTCCCTGCAGCCTTTGTAAACTCAGTTAAAAAAAACATCTGCAGACTCAAAGGCAACCGGTGGAACACTCAAACGTGGAAAGATAACAAAGAATTAAAACTTAGTTTCAAACCAAAACCCCCATCACCTCACCTTGACTCCACTCTTTGTCTTGCAGTATTTGCAGGGCTCAAAAAAGTCTCTTCTCTATTTTCTATCTCGAGGAAACCTTTAACAGGACCAGTATTTGTTATCTGGAAAGCCACAAAATCTATGGCTGCTATTGGGAATGGCTTTCCGGACATGTAAAATGCGTTTTCATCTGACACTGGCTAACATTTCTAAGCCAGAGCTGTGGCTCAGCTCAGAACAACTATTTTTCCTCTCTATAATTCAATCATTCAATAACTCATCCTTGTCCCACAGGTGGGTTGATCAGGAACTTAGAAATCTCTAGAAATACTGAAGGATGTGGAGTCACTGCAGCACTTTCAGTGAAATAAATGGACAAAGAAATCCACCATAAGGAAGAAATCTATAAATAGTCCCAATGCAGCAGGTGGTCACATGATCTGGCTGCCAGAAAAAGGGACTGAACACGTGGAAAATGAAATTTAAAACTGAAGTTGTAAATACACATGGAAAACAAAACTTAAAAGTGCAATTGTAAAGACAGTCATTGCTTTGAAAGGAACAAGTGTCTCTGGTGAGCGGGAAATGCTTTCTTTTACTAGTAGGGCTTACCTTAAGAATTTAATTTTTAGGAGAAATGTTTTAAGTGTGGTGTATGTTATGAGTGCTGTGTATAATATAAAACAAAATTCAACCTTCCCATCATGTGAGATTTGGAGTGTCAGTCCATAACCATCTGTCAGCAGTTAAATGTTTTGTTTCCTCTGCCCTGTGGGGAGGCCTCTCCCCTCCCTTTTATTTCCAAGTGCTGAAGCTCTGCTGCCACCACACTCAACATTCCCTGCCCCTCCCCACAACGGGCAGCAGGTACTGCTCAATTTTAAAACATTAGTTTAGCTGTAAAAAGGCAAAAATATGGGCTCTTTCCAACTGACCAGCAGCATTTAAAAACTGCAGGTTTTCACTCCAGGGGATGGGTTTTGTTGTTCAGAAGCAGAAGCTGTATAACCATCTATTAGATCCACACAGGTGAGAGCAGCAGGGACACAGAGCTCACTCTCACACCACAGGTCCAAGGCTGAAATCTGAGGTAGGCACCAACCAAAAGGTGATTTCTAGCAGCAAGAGGTTCAGAGAAAGAAGCACAGTGACAGTCATAGGGAAAATGGGCAGCCTTGAAGATAGCAAGGCAGGCTGGAATACATTCACCTAAAGATATTTAAAATTAGTTTAAAGCATGCTTCAGCTAAGCAGGGAGCTGCCAGAGCTCTGCAAAGGCAAGGGAGGCAGCACAGCTGAAAGTCACTGTTGTAGAAAGTCACAAAACTACCTCCATAAAAATTTGAGAATACTGATCCAGGAAGACAATGGTTAAATGATAGAGTAACTCCTAAGGATAGATATTTTTTTCAATTACAAGAGCCTTCAGTCATGACTGACAAAATTATCTACAAATATCCAATTCAGGAAGTTAAGTGTGAGGTTGTTTCTTTTTTGGATCAGCCTCTCCAATTTTGTGGTAGCAGGTCTAGCTTCTACCTTACCTGCCTCTACAATAAGACAAGAGCCTGTTATTACAGAATACATAGCAGATGACAAAAGGTTCTTTCTTCCACTAAGGCTTGCTTTTGGGACAGAAGAGATGTAGTTCCTGCTATAAGAAATGAAGCGCCATTTGAAATAGTTACTGGTTATTTTTACAACCAGGAAAATGAACAAACTCTGTTCTGCTCTGATTTGGAACAAATGGAACCCAGAGGATAAATAAATAAAGACTTGTTTGGGTTTTTAAGTTAGCAGCATGTGTGTGTATGTATAACCAAGATCACATACAGAGACAGTGCAGGAAGTGTGAACATAAGAGATCTGATCAGTGGCTACAGGGGAGAGGAATAAAGTTTAAGATGATACAACATCCAGTTTAAGATTTTTTAATCCAGTTTATTAAATATTGCTTTTTGGGGACATGTTTACAACAAGCCCAAATAAATTGCTTAAGGATTCAAAGCAGTCATATTAAAATACAGCTTCAATATAAAGTTTGTCACAGTTTTACAGTATTCAAAAATGACAGACCTGCCTTAAAAAAAGACTATTACACCAAAACATAAGAAAAACCAAAAAACAAACAAGTTTGGCATCTTCATAATCTTTATAGTATAAAACAGAATATTAAATCTATTACCAGCAAGCTGATACTTCAATCTATTACCTAGTCTGAAGTGTCTCCCATTAAAACACACTATACAACAGCACTATACAAAAGTCGTGGTGATACTCATGTGATGAAAGTGCATCCCTGAAAGTTTGCCAGTTTATAGTTAGCTCTTAGAAAAAAAGGTAAAATTAAAACGTCCTCTTTTAACTGAAGGCTTTATTTTATTTTTTTAATTTTGTTTTTTTTTGCTGTTTTGTCTCACTTTCAGCCTTCTTTTAAAAGTGTCTAGGGACGCCCCCCAGGGGGCAGCGTAAGATTAACCATCAAATCACGAACGGCTGCAAATATTGTGCATTCACCTGGAACAGGGAAAAGAGACAGGTTAGCACCGCGCCCCGGACAGCCCTTCCTCACTCTGGAGCAGGGAAAAGACACAGGTTAGCCCCACACCCACAGCCCTTCCTCACTGAGCCCCCAGGGCAGAGCCCAGGGTGCAGAGGCTGCCACTCCCAAACCCCAGCAACCTCCAGCATTTGTGGGAGCTACCAGCGGAAGGAGCTCCAGCTTTCCCAGCAGGACTGCTCTTGTTGCTGGTGGAATTGCAAGTAGCTCTTAACTTTTAATTGCTTTTGAATGTCAGATTGAATCTATGCTAGAATTGATTGCACATGGACTGTGGTCCGATTTTTTCCGTATGTTATTAATTAGGAGCACCTCATCTTACAAAAAAACAATAACCCAACTTTTTCAAGTTTTATTTCTATTGATTACAAGCAGAAACGAAACATTTTGAAAGATTCAAGTCTGAAACAGCTGGAAGATGTTTTCTGTCCTAAGCTTAGTCTTGGAAACATTTCTAATTCCAAGACTGGGCAACAGCCAGGAATCTGTTTCTTTCAACCAAATTGCTCTGGCTCTACCCTTGACATCCAAACTGCAAAATAAAATACAGAGCAGGTGGACTTCTGTTTCCAACAGCTGAGATTCAATACTGAGAGGAAAAACCAGCCACAGCTACCCCAAGTTTTAAATAGCACTTGTTGACAAAAACACACATGTTCTGAATAGCTTAAAGAAGTTAAAACCAACAGAAGCGAAAGGGTTAAAGAAGAACAACAAAAGATGAAGCAACAGGCAGCTGTGATTTTCATCTACTATTTCCTGCTAAGAGAATACAATTAGTAGCCACTGTTGTACCCTGGTCACCGTGGGCTGAATTTTTCCTGCATATTTCAAGAAATATCAATTAGAAGACATTGAATTTTGCTGCTGAAGGAGCAACAGTATGAGCAGAGAGATAAGAGCACAGCCTGTTGGGATGCATTAATCTTAACTGCCAGACTAGGGATTCCCAAGATTATTTTGGGCAAGTCATTATCATATCAAAGCTACAAATCTGGGCTAAATACCATCCACTGCATCACTGAAAAATGTTTAGTTGTGAAGTGCTTTAAGAATCATCATGAGTCCCTTGATCTCCTCTCTAAGGGTCACCTCCAGCATCCATAGGGACTTTATTTTCCTTACCAGATTGATGTCCACTACATACTGTAGGTCTTGGACTTACAGCTCAAGTTTAAGCTTATTATTGCAGGGCATTGATTCCCTCTCAGTTTGTACAAGTATTTCCCCAAAGTAAAGTATTTTCTCCCACGGAGGCATAGGTAAAGTGGTCTTAGACAATGTGTACTCACAATGAGTCAACACTTTACTGTTAAACACAGCAGAATGTGTTTGCCCACAGATCTGAAAAGAAAACTCTTTCAAAAGAACTTACTTTTCAGGCACTACCATTTTATTAAGAGGAAAATTAAGCTGAATACAAAATACTTTCTCACAAAGAGAGAAAGGTAAAAAAGATACAGCCAGAACAAGGCAACACTGATTCCAGGTTACAATGACAGTGCCAGTAACATCAGCTGTGCACAATGGGAGGCCCTGCTCCTTCCTGACTCAAATAGTGAAAAATTCCCTTAACCAAGCAGATTGCAATTAGTGCAGCAGAGAGCTAACAGGTAGGAAAGTCAGGAAAATCCTGGGTACAGCACAGGAGCAGCAGAAGAGAGAGGAGCATCAGACGACAAAGGACACACATCTGGGATCTACCATGTCCTGCTGTTTTAAGTCTCCCAGCTATCTACTTTCATCTGTTGGCTCTCCTATCAACTTTCAATGGTCAAGAAAAGAAGGTATTCTTGTTCTCTTTGATCAGCTATAATAATGTATGTTTTGACAATAAGAACAGAGGAAATTGCATTTCAAGTGTTCTCAGGGAAGATCCTACTTTTGCTGGGTGATGGTGGAAATAAGTAAAGTCATATAGACTCATTCTTTCTGTTGGAAGTTAGAGGAAGGACTACTAGAAATTTCCTCTGCTCAGCCAGCTACATTTTCCTTTGCCTGGACAAGGTTCTGCTTGTGGCTCCAATGCTTTTCCTATGCTTTTTTTCCCCCATCTATATTTTGCTCCCTGTACTGGACTCCAAAACTGCTTCAAAACTTGCACAACAAACAAAAATTGTCCACTTTGATCTATCTAGTGACCATCAGAAAACATCTCACCACGCATCTCCAGAGCAGCTTTGACAGTTACTTGCTCTGCCTGTGGTATTTTGTGGAGGGTTTCCTTTAAAGCACAACTCAGGGCACTAACAAACAGCAAAGCAAGAACCTACCCTTCCCCACACCAGGGGAACTCTTTGGGAAGCACCTTCCAAAAGCAACACCTGAAGTTTAGCTAATATGTTTTGAAATAAAAGTGCTACACAAACAACAGCTCTTTTCCACATACAGAACTCCTACAGGGAACTCCACATGCCCTCAAGGTTATTTTCTCTCCTATTTACCTACACTATTACTACATGTTAAACAGAAAGTGCATATTAATTTAAATCCCATCACAAGTTTCAGAAATGAATGCATATCCACACCAATTTAAGGTAAACATTGCTCATGTTCTACCAATTGAAATAATCCATCAAGCATAGTTAAAATTACTGCATAACAACGAGATGAATAATAATACAAAAGAGAAGTAGGAGTCAACCTCTGGATTCACAACTTCAATCTATTCACTGGGTTACTGGAAAAAGCATGTTCTTATCAGAACTGAACGTTACTGCTCTTATGAGCCATCTGTGTACTAGGACCCCAAACCACTGCTTACAGACAACATGCTGCCCAAAGAACCTGCCACTGTTCTTCCATGTTTTAGATAACAAAAGAAAAATAAAAGGTATGACAAACAAGAGGGAAAGCAAAGCACAATGCTGCTCACAGTGCACTACCTACAGACCAATGAACACTCAGAACAACCTAGTTCAAACACTTCACAACACGTCTGGTGGACAGAACTGTATGCACCTCTGCTAGTGGACACACTGACAAAGGAGTATACAACCACTGCAATTAGTTTTAAATCATTCACAGCACGTGGACAAATTCTGGTAACTATTTTAACATCCCTTTACATGCTACTGTTAAGCTGAGTAACTTCATAATTAACCATGAAAACTGACACTTGGCCATGGCATATTTCTTGTGACTCATTCTAGGCCCGTTTGTCAAGAAGTGTGACTCTTACTGAGCAGCAAGAGTTGGGCTAACAAGAGGTGGGTGCATTCTATCACTTGGGCAGAACAGCAAAACCCAGCCTGAATCATCAGTGCAACCTTCTGCTGTGTTGCCAGTACTTCCTATTAATTATGTATTGCCTGTCACATCAGGAGTTTGTAATCACTAAAGAAGTAAGATAGAAACCAAGAAGAATTCAGACTTAAGAGAGGTTTAGTTTTACACTGGAGATTTGTCACAGATGTCTGGGTGAAGAGAATATATCTACTGGACATGTACAGTACCTGGTCGTGGTGAATTCAGTTCAGCAAACCTCTTTAGAATATTGCTAACCATCATTGGAGCAGCAACAGAAGAGTTCTGCTGCCTGGGAATGTCAGCCTGTTGCGTTGTACCCGAAGCCATATCATAAATAATTGGGACAATAATACTAACAGCTTCCTGTGGGACTGTTGTTTTCTGTGTTAGCTGAAGCTGTGGGGAAACAACCCAAAAAGTGTGTTAAATTGAATGACCATATACTTCAGTGCAACTTCTGATACAGATAAACACTCCAGGCCTACAGACAGCATGTACTCCCACTCCCCTGTTTTCAGACATCAATTCTGCAACAGAGAAATTATCAGTCAGGTGGAGACTATTGTCTTCTCAAAAGCACCCCACAGTGAGCATTGCCTCGGGCACAACACTAATGTAGATTTGTTCTGAACATCTCATCCCTCTCTCCTCTCCCAGCACCCTGATGTGCACTTTACCCATCTAGGTGGTTTGTGCCTCAAAGAACAACTAAACACCCACAAGGGGAGCACTTGAAGATGCAGCCCAGAGGGAGCTGAACTTTATATACTGTAAACATCTCTCCAAGAACACAAAACACGAGGAGCTGCTGTGCTTTAGTAGGAAGGAGAGTAGGAATATGAACCGAACTCATTACAAAAGATATCTAAGCAAATTGAGAATTCCAAACAGCACAACACTTTTAGCTATTACAGCTGTCAGATACAGTGGGCTTATGCTTTGCTACAAACTTGTGATGATCTCAGAGACATGCAAGGTTAGAATTTTAAAACAGACAGCTCTACTTACGAAAAACAACATTTTGGATTTCAGCACAACAGCAGGTGTTCCCGGAGGCGCAATTGGTGGAGCGCTGGGAGGGATTGTTAAACAAAACTGCACGTTCCATTTCAGCTGACTTGCCTGGTCAGGGAACTGCTCAGAGAGAGCAGCACAGAGAAAGAACAGCAAAGTTCTCATGTCAGTGACATACACAGCTATGAAGCAGGGAAGCACCACAAAGCAGAATGTGCCTCTTTAGCTAAACCTGAAGACATTGCCAGGTTTAGAGAAATCAGAGTAACTCTGAAAGAACTGACCACAGTAACACAATCAGAAAGATTCTGGTCAGTCTATGCATGTGCCTGTTGTAACATGTCTGCAGCTCCTTAGAATCATCAGTTTAAAGGAAATTTAAATTTCCTTTAAAAGGAAATTTTGAGCATTTCCAGGAAAGCTAGTAGCAAATTAAAACTTCTCCAATAACATTAAATAACTTATGTATACATTTAGAGTAATTGTGTGGTTTTAGATAAAAACAGATCAGCTTTTTTTCAAAAATATAACAACCAAAGTTGGGTGAACTAAATAAATAGAACAGATGACTTACCAGCTCCAGTTTCATGATGTGTACACAGTCCCTGAGGATGTGTGTGGGAGCCCCTAGTAACTTGGTGAAGGCTATCAGGGTGTTTGCTTTAAAAGGTGGTCCTGCAACCTAAAGAAAGACACTATTTAGTAGTGCCTATTTAGATAATAAATATCTCATTTAATATGCAACCAGCATGCACAGCTGCCAGTTTGATATTTCGCAGCTCTTACACATGCCAGTGAAAGTCAGCAGGACCACTCAAAACAACACCAGAGATTAAAAGCAAAGCATGTAAACATCAACATGATTTCAGCTTGATTTCAGTACATACCCTTGTTTCAAAAAACTTCTCCAAAACTTGTAACTCCTCTGATTTCCACTGTCCTGTATTTTCAGGTGTTACTTTCAGCTGCAAGGTCTGGTTGGTTTTGGGATTGAGAGCAACCCTGCATTTCAGTGCCTCTGTCTTAAACATTATGACACCTGGTTCATTGGAGTTTATTAACTGTAGCTGAATAAAAAGGAGATTCACAGTCAATTAGTCATTAATTAAATGGAATGAACTCACACAAACACATGATATTTTAATACAGGTAAAATTGCCTTGAGAATTAATTAAGCTTATGCCAGACTTGTCTTCTTTCTCTGTCACTGAACCCATGCCATAGAAGTGAAGAGGCACATTTGTCTGTCCCAAACTCTAAGATAACATTCCTGAACGAGTAGTTAACATTAACTAGTAACTCACTTCTCTGGAAATCCTGCCAAGGAGTGCTACCCACAGTAACCCTGTGGCTGTTCTAGTAAACTCCCAATGGACATGCTAAACCCAAAGAACCCACAGCATCTGAAACTCAGATCACATACTTGGTCACAGACTTAGATCTGAAACTTGGTCATAGACTTGCTATTTTAACAATTACCAAATTTCACCTGACCAAATCTAATTTGTGTGGAAAAGAAGTGGAACTAAAAGATTTCTCTAAATTTTGACATTTTAGATGGTAAAAATCAGAAGAATAGCACAAGTCTAACAGCAGTTATTTTATTTGAAGCATTGCAGTAAATGCCTGATTTAAAAGACACAGAGCAGTCACATACCCACAGGTCCATTCAAACTGAAACCCTACCGTTTCCTGTTGAATGATCCTCTGAAGATGCCTCCTCATAATCACTGACCCAAGGAATCGCTCAAGAGGGGAGCACAGATAGCTGCCAGCTAGTCCTGGCACAAGCCCAGGGGTAGGAGAGGGCAAGAGCAGAATATTCAAGGCACTGTGGGTGAGGATTGTAGGAATGGATGCAGCCCAAGAGCGCTGAGGTAGTTTCCGAGGTGGAGGCATGCTTGTTGGCATGACTTGGGAACCTGTGGGGACACAAGGACTTGCAGTAAGGGAGGATTTAAGCTAAAACAATAGATATATGTTCACTTCAATGATCTCTATTCATGAGTCCTCTGGACCAAAGCTCAGTGCTTCTTATTTAAGAATTTGCCTGTCTAGTGATAGGCATCAGACAGACAAGGAATTAGTTTTGACCCTGAACCCATGCAAAGAGTTTCAGTAACATTAAAATCCTCCTCCCTTTTCCTCTTTCTGCAGCATGCCAGCAGACAGCAGGTTTGCACAACAAACTCAATGGGATGTAAAGATGGCTAAATCAGTCGTGCAAGAGCAGCATTACAAATCTATGATGTGAAAAGTTAGTATTTGGGTTGGCAAATGTGCCTATCATTGCTCTCACTCTGAAGACTTTTCTCTTAGTCATGGAATTCAATAGTTTCAGACTGATTTCTGCACTGCAAGAAAAGCTATCATCAATCCTGCTGACATTTATGCTGTATGCTTTAGCTCACTTTTCCAATTTGTTATTGAAGATTTGAAGTAGGACAGAATCAAGGCTTCATTTCCTTAGACATTTTACTGCACAAGGACAGTAAGGACTGTTACACCAACACAAGAACTACCAAAAAGAACACAACTAGAAATATTAAACATGAGTGTTTCACAGTTGTAACAGTGATATAGAAGCCTACTTGTTCCAGCTCGTGGGGAATGAGAGGCATCAGGGACAGGTGAATGAAGGGAAGGATTGGCTGGTGACATTCCAGGCATCCGTGCTGCTGGTGATGGACCAGAGACCTGGGGAGATCCCGGCCAGTTCCCTGCACGCTGACTGGGTGACATCATGGTGTAGGGTGAGCTTGGGTCTATGGTACCTACAGATGTTACAAGACCATTATTATTTCTTTAAAAAGTAAAAGGCTTTCTAATAGAAAAATCTAAAAGAGGCTTACCAAAATCTGTAAAGCATTCAAGTGCCTGCAAGCTTTCAGACTACTTTTTATAATCATACAAAACACACAAGTGGGGGCAGAGAGTAAAAGTCAAGACACAGATTTCAAGGGTTTCCAGGCTGTATTTTTTAAATAGTAGAATGCTAAGGAAAAATTGTCATGTTCAACAAGTAATAGGTTCTAAACCAAAAGGAGCTCTTGCCTACAGATTTGGACTTCTATTGCTCCTTAGCAAAGGAAGCCTCAACCAGACAGTTCCTTATTTATTCAGAATGTTACAGTTATTGCTGCAAAGGTATCTCTGCTCTACAGACTGATCAGAACCTTAAACCTACCCTGTAGTACATCTCTCTCACTTTGTTCATCTCAACAGTCAAACTGATGTGTGGAAATTACCATCTGAACTGTTCATTTGTTGTGATCCTATAGAACAGTTTCCAATGCACTGTGATTACACAAAGAATTGTTTTGTCAGCTTTCCAAAAAAACCAACCAAATTAATAAAGGAAACAACCAAAAGGCAGGTTGCTCACAGATATGCCAAACCAGCCAGGCTTTGACAGCATTTTCAAATTGCAAGTATGTGAATTTCTAACCTGTTCCAGTTATTTTTCCAGGAAATGTAAGCAGTGAAAATCCACTAACTAATCTAACAAAAGAAAATGTTCATTAAAAGCTGCAGCCACTGTTCTGCTACAAGACC